>NC_056743.1:61801759-62086759 GCF_019279795.1 Protopterus annectens | reverse complement strand
TATAATGTTTGCACAATCCAGTATAGTGGAGAAAATGTCAGTTGAATGTGGTAGTCACAAGGTTCCCTGAGAACTGTTCTTGACAGTGGCAGTACATTTTCTGTAAATATTTGGCACTAAGATGACTGTGCACTGATAGACAGAAGACTTTTTAGGTACCCAGTTCTGCTTCCTGACTCCACCTAATAAATGGATTGATTGGATCAGGAAGAACCATGGTATTGTACACAGGCCAGACAAAAAAAACACTCCAGGAGGAACAAGCCAAAGTATAGCAGTCACAGTTTAGTCACCAAAACAATAAAATCAAAACGCTGAACGTTTCACTACATTTTCGTCTTCCAAAGAAACTTCATCAGATTAGAGCATACCAAACCCTGAAACCATATTTAAATAATTGCACCATCCCAATAAGACAATTAAACCATTAGTATTAAAGCAGTATACAACAGACCAAAAATAATACATCCAAAAAAAAAAAAATATATATATATATATATATATATATATATATATCATTAAAAATATTTAAAATATACACAGTGTCTAACTATACACAACTTGTATGATAAAAAATGTCACATAAATATATATTAAAATACACATATTTAGAACATAATTTTTTTTAAAAAACACTAATATATTAATCATACTGAGCATCAACCTAAAAATTGTAAAATACTACCATTTAGTGGTCAACTAATGTAAATGTTAAAGTTTATCTGCTTCTAGCTTTAATACTGGTGCCAGAGAGACCATATAATTTAAACCCGGGAACCTACTGGCTTCAAAAACAATTTGCCAATACAGTTCTCTATATTCCAATCTCATCTCTCAAAGGCCACCTCTAATGTCTATGCTCACTATTTCAACAAAGTAGAATTCTGCATATACACATGTTAAGGTGTGCTTATATAAAGCATTCCTTTTCTTAATGTCATAACTGTGCTCATAAATTCTTAACTTGAACTTTATTTCAGTTTTCCCCAAATACAATGCCTAACATTTATTACACAAGACAATGTAAACCACTCCACTTGTCTTGCAGTTAGCATAACCTTTACTTTTTATATATCTATACCTAGCACCTACATATAAAATATCCCCTTCTTTTATATAAGGGCACTGTGGACAACAGCCACACTTATAAGTGCCATTTCTCTTCTGCTTCGTAGCATTATGCTTTAGCCCTTCTATTTTCCAGCACATTCTTAATATTCAAACCTTTGCGATAAGTCCATTTTAAGGGTCTTTCAAAAATTACATTTAAATCTGAAAGGTTAGAGAATTTTGCCCATTCTCTTTCAACTGTATTTCTAACCACCCATGAATGACCATCATAGGTGATAACCAGTGCACCTTCTTAGGTGTTTTCCCTTTTATCATTGTTAATACCATACTGATCAATATTTCCCCTACCAATTCCTAGTATAGGTTCAGAGGTATGTACTAGGCTAATTGTCCTGGGGCCTTTACAAGCCTAGCCATAGAATTACCCTGGCATAGTGCCACCCAAACTTAGCTCCCAGTGCCTCTGTTGAGTAGAGCCACTGGAGTTATCCCCGGGGTGAATTTTCTGTTTCCTATCCACTCATCAAGATTTCTCTTGAAGAGGGTCAGCGAGGTGCTCTGCTTGACATGTATGGGAAGTCTATTCCATAGCAAGGGCAGTCTCTGTGTTATGACCCTGTCCCTCCAGCATGTTCTGTTGATTGTGGTAATGAGGTTGAGGTCTCTGGACCATGTGGTGCAGAGGGATTGGGATTTCTTTAGATGTAGCATACCTAATAGAGCTGGGTCAGACATGGCTTTGTAAGTCAAGCAGAGATCACCTCTAACTAGGTGATATGAGACAGAGAATAGTTAAACTTTTTTGAGTCTGTGCATAGGACAAGTGTTTAAGGCCTGGGATCCTCTTTGTGAGGTACTTTTATGGCCTCTCCAGTTGTTGCAGTTGTCTAGTGAGGTACATGCCAAATGGGGCATTGTACTATATGATTGGCTTAATGAGGGAAGAGCAGAGGGAGACAATGACCTCTTTCTTCCTGGATGCAAAACCCTTAGTAATGTGATGTGCCACATAGAAGGACTTTTTGACCACAGTGGCAATGTGGTGATCAAAAGAGATGTTGTTGTCAACCTGTGTACAAATTTGGTGGTTCTTCTTTCAAGGACCTCCTCATGGACCTCCAACAATAGCCTTTCAAGGTATCTCCTTGCCTTGAACACTTCCATTAACATTTCACATTCATTCTTAAAATCATCCTCCTCAGAAATCTTTCTGCTGATTCGAACAAATTGACCCTTCACTAAACCCCTTTTCTGATAAAACCGATGAGCACTTTCATAGTATAAATAAGAATTCGAGAAGGTATTTTTTCTAAACACCTTAGACTTAAATCTACCATTGTACTTTGAAATATTAACATCCAAATAATTTATTTCATTATGTTTTATCTCATAAGTGAATTTTAAAAAATTGGTAGTGTTGGACATATAATTAAAAAAGTCTAAAAATGTATCTTCATTATCTATCCAGAATAAGCAGTTGTCATCCAAAAACCATCTGTAAATATTCCAACAATCCTTATAATCTGAATTAAAAATAAATTTTTGCTCCCAATACAATAAAATAATGTTTGCGCATGTGTGAAAGTAACTGTATGCCACTGGGACACAAATTATCAGACTGATGTGATGGACATATAACTTGTCAACATGAAGACATGAAAGCAAAGTAAGTAAATACACAAACATTAAAAATGAAATATATATCAAATAGAAATGACTTGAATAGATGATTTTCTGTGCTTTTATTAAATAATGTTTATGGCAGATAAATTTGGCTCCATTGTGAAATATTTTGTCATTTAAACTTTCCATATTTATAAATTTAGATGGCAAAACAGAACAACAGGAAAACCGTAAACAATGAAGCATAACACTGCATTTACCTACACTTTTGGACATCAGTTCCTTAAGCATATGAGATGCTAATGACACTCAGGTTGTACTATTAGGTTAAATTCCCACACTCTCTATTTGCTATTGCATTAATCTACGCAAAGTCGATAACCAGACGCTGCTCTTCACCTGCCCTGAAGAAGAGGCACTCATGCCAAGAGAACTTAATCAGATGAAAATAGAAAACTTTGTACTTGTCAGATTTTGATAACTTTTGTATGCTGGCTCAACAATGCAGATTATACAAAAGGTCTGAAGGGAGAAAACTTTCGTATATAAAAGCAAGCAGTAATATGTCAAGACTGGTATAAGAAAAACAAATATTATGAAGGTGCTAAACTTTTTATCTTTTTAAAACAACTACTAATGAATTACTGAAGAGAGAGATCACTGATTTTCGCTGAGAAAGATAATCCCATTCTATTTTTATGTCTGTAAATGCCATGAGGTGTTGACAAAACTGTAAAAATAATTCTCAGTTTTATATGGATTCCAGTTTTATCTTCAAAATAAAGACATAAGTGATTGGGAAAAACAAAGTCTAAGACTGATGTAACAAGAGCTTAGTAAAATGAGTAAAGTTGGTACACGAAGCAGCCTCAGGAAAAGACAGTACTATCCAGCATTTCTAAAAGTTTATGACAAACATGAGTTTAAATGTGTTGTTTTTTATATTGTCAATGAAGTGTAAAGTGGATTATGTTTCAGCTCATCATTTGCGCTTAAGTGGTTCGCACCTCATCAAACACTGTTTTTCATTAATAAACACTGCCAATATTGTTTCTGTTACAGTGCTGGTGAGGACTGATTCACTTGATTATTTATTTTTTTTGTTACTTTTAACTTTTCTCTATGGTTCTACAACTATGAAGTTAATGTATATAAATAAGTTAAGTGACGCTATATCTGTGTATGATAAGATGCATTGCATGCAACCGTGAGTGTTAGTATGTGAGTTTGTTTGTGTGTGTGTGTGTGTGTGTGTGTGTGTGTGTGTGTGTGTGTGTGTGTGTGTGTGTGTTGTGGAGAACACCTATCTGATATTCCTTGTGGCTGCTACATATGGGTCAATAAGCTACTAGTCATCCGGTGTCCACTTGCCCAGCTTATCTGGGATAACTCTCTTGAGTAAAACCTGGACGTAAAACCAATCAGCCTATCAACCATGAACTAAGGATCACTACACACAGTGCAGGTTCATTGAAAGATGCAGCTTAGAAGTTGATGAAATGTGAGTAAAGAGGAGGTTGGTCATCCTGTGTATCCTACAGGCAAGAAGGAAAGAGAATGCAGCAAAGCCTTTTGGCTTAGGATCTATAATATATGACTCAGGAGAGGGACAGACAAAAACTGGTGTGGGAATTGTGGAGATGAAGAATCTTCAGAAGGCAGTGAGAGATGTCATTAGATTTAGTGACATACAACAAGCAAGACAACACCAGTAGGCATTGATAATGGGGCATCTGAATGCTCATATGGGGACAGACAAAACAGGATACAAGGATAAATATTTGGAAGAAAATGAATAAAGAAAGTCAGGCCAGTCTAGATTCTGTCTGGTAAATGGCTTGAAGAGTAGTCAACGCATGGTTCACATGGAGAGACTGTCAAAAACATCACATATAGGAGTGGCCAAAATGCAACTCAGGTAGACTTTCTCCAGAGTAAGGAATGGGTTTGGGGAAGAGTCAGAGATTGCAAAGTCATCCCAATGAAACAGTAGGCCCACAGCAAAAAAGCACTAGTGGTCGCACAGTGTTCAGAGGAGGCTCTATGGTCGACAGATTCTAGGCCTAAGACCTGGTAACCGAGTAAAACAAAAGCACAACAATTCAAGGAAATACTCAGGGCTCTAGATCCTCAAGAAGAAAATAAACTAGGTGGAGATTAAGAAGAATAAAAACATCAAAAACAGCAAATGTGAGGACTATGGAAGAGTTATGTTCCTGGGCCAGTTATGAAATAAGACACATAAGGAAAGCTGGTGATGGAATGCAGAAGTCTTGGTAATTATTAAAAGAAAGGAGTGCATGAAAAAGTGAGAGATAAAAATGATGGACCAGTCTAGGAAGGAATACTGGTTAGCTAACAAACAGGCTAAGAGAGCAGTCACAATACTAAAGAACAAGATATCAGAGGCACTCTATCTGTGGCATGTCTCTTGTATTCAAATGAGACACTGAGGTACCAGATGGGTTCAAGTCATTTATTGTACATAAACACTGAAACATATACTTTGAACTTCACATGTTTACTGACTCACTCATTACTTCTAACACACTCATATGTGCATCTCCATTCAAGCTTGCACTCACTCTGACTGACTTTACAAAATGGCACTGATCTCGCACATGCTCAGTAACTTATATGCACATGCTCTCTGACTACAGTGGATGACTATGTACAATATACACACTGATCTACAGCCTCCTTTTTTAATTTTGTTGGACATGCAAACAGGAGAACAAAAACATTTTGAAAGCTAACCAAGATATTAACATCTTAATAAACAAAACTGAGTTCAACTCCAAGTCACTGTGTATTTTGCATCTGGTCTGGAAATTCTATCTGATCTGGTAACATAGAAACTTTGACCAGCTTTAGAAACAAGGACAGTATCTGGGGATTCTCTTACAACTGGAACATCAGGCATTACATCAAATTTATTTGAAGGAAGCACTGTCCTTTTGAATTTGAACAGGTGTAAAGTTATTCTGTGAATTTGAGTCATTGGCACAGGCAATCTGTTGCTTCACTGGTTCGGAGACAATTAACACGTCTTCGATTCCATTTGAAATCCATTACTTTAGACTGTATGATGTAAGACCTTACTTCTTCGCAAATATTCTTCATGATTCCCACTCAATCCTATCCTTTGGATGTTTGCATTTTCTCAAAAGTTGAGCCTTGACCACTTTGTTATTTTATGCATTTGGTACTAACAATTGTTTACTGATTGGTAAAGTTCTAGTCTATCTGGACATTAATCTCTGAGCATGTGAACCAAGCAAGTTGTCTCAAGGAATGTTTCTGAGATTGAGCAAGCTAAGGAAAAACATCGGTACCATCTCTCTTGCATTTCTCCAACAAACATTTTAAAGCACTCTTAACTGTACATTCAGCTAACCCATTGGACCGTGGATACTCAGGACTACTGGTAATATGAATAAAGTCCCAAGACTCAACAAATTTCTTGAACTGCTGACTTGTAAACTGTGCACCATTGTCAGACATGACTTTGTGCGGACTACCATGGACAGAAAAATATCAACTCAGTTTTGTAATGACAGTGCTGGACATCAAGTTGGGAAGTAGGTCAATTTCAAAACAATCTGAATAAGAGTCTACTAACACTAAATAATATTGACCATTACATTCAAAAATATCTGTAGCAACCATCGACCATGGTAATTCAGGAATCTGGTGTAGCTGAAGTGTTTCCTTTTGTTAATGTGGTTTGGTGCTGTTGCAAAGTGAACAAGCTGGAGTTTCCTTCTCTATATCTTTGGACACAGAAGGCCAAAATACAATGCCTCTTGTCCTTCTTTTGGTAGAATCAGTACCTGGGTGACCATGATGCAAAATTTTGATATACTCCTGTTGTAATGCTTTAGGATTTGCCACTTTTGGACCTTTCATGATGATTCCATCTTCTATCAGGAGCTTGTCTCAGTAAGGAAGATACTATTGAATGTCAAGTGGTAAACTGGCTTATTGTGTTGGCCATCATTGACTGATAAAGTTTTTTAGTTTCTGGAAAACTGAGCCACAAACTGTGTGATTTCGTAGTTCATCAAGCCATGATGATGAAAAATTTCTGACTTCCATGACTTCAAAGTCTGTTTGTCTTTTCGGCTTTTCCCAGTCAGGGGTCGCCACAGCGGAACTCCGGTCCGCTAATGATTGGCAGTCGATGTTTATGGTGCTGAGTTGCCAGCCCGACGTCCAACCTTCAGTGAAGGCATGCCCATTCACGCATGTCATTCGGAGGCCACTCGACCGTGGGGAGGGCATGCAGACTACGGATTCATTTTCATACTGCTCTGTTGCTTGTCTGGCTGCAAACAACAAAGCATCAGCAAGGTACAAGCATTTGCATTTTTGTAAACAATATTGAAATTGTACTTTTGCAATTTTAACATCAAGCATTGCAATTGTGCTGGGGCTATATGCATTGTCTTTTTTAAAATCGTCATTAGTGGTTGGTGATCAGTCTCTGTTTGGACAAGTCTGCCATAAATATAATCATTGGACTTTGAACATGCAAACACTACTGCCAAACATTCTTTCTCTGTTTGTGCATAATGCATCTGTTTGAGTTAAAGCTCTTGATGCATAGGCTACTGATATGCCTTCTTGAAGACATGTTGCACTAAGGCCGTACTTTGAAGCATCAAAAAGAGGAGTTACAGGTTTGTGAACATCATAATATGTGGGTGGACTGGCAGTTTTCATTTTCGGAATATCAGATGCTTTTTGGTGTTGTTCCATCCAGGACCAGTGTACATATTTAGGTGTCAACTCACATAATAGTGCAGAAAGCTCACTCACGTCTGGGATGAACTTTCCTAAATAGTTGACCATACCTTGAAAACATTGTAAAGATGTGACATTCACTGGAAATGGCATTTCCACGACTACTTCTTGCTTAAACATATCTGGTTGTAAGCCAGAACTGGTAAACAAATGACCCACATAAGTAATTTCTTTCAAATTGAATTTACATTTCTGAGGATTCAGTTTAAGACTGACTTCACATGCACAGTCTAGAACTTTCCTGAGATTTCTGTCATGTTCGTCTTCACTATTTTCCTCCAACATTAATGTTGTCTACTATAATAGCACAAGGATAACCAGAAGAAATTTGTTCCAATGCACACTGAAAGTCTTCACTAGCAGAATTTATTCCAAATGGCATTCTCAAAATATCTGTACCTACCAAATGGTGTACTGAAGGTAGTTCAGAATTAATATTTGCGATACAGCAAAATTTGCCAAAGATAGCTTTTTTCATCTAAGACTGAGAAAAGAGTGGAATTTGGCATGAGAGCGGCTACCTCTTCTACTGTACGTATCGGATGATGAGGACACGTAAGTGCTTTGTTTAAGCCTCTTGGAGCAATACATATCCAAATGTCATCAGAGCTTTTCTTATGAGCTACAACTATGGAGGATGCCCATTCAGTCGGTTCTTCTACCTGAGTAAGGACACCTAAATGCACCATTTTGTCTAGTTCTGCTTTTACTTCACTCTGCATTGCTACTGGAATCTTCTGTGTTGGTCTGACAACTGGACTTACTGCATGGTTTAACTTCATGGAATATGTGACGGGAAGTTTATCAAGCTCATCTTTGAAAATATCAGTAAATTCACTAAAAAATATTCTGTGTAAAACTATCATTGTTGTTCATACTTATGTGGTGAACCACTTTATTAAATGAAATCAGTCACATTTTCAGACTGTCTTTGAGGCCTAACAGTGACTGCATGTATCTTTTGACTATGTAAAACTGCAAGTCATAGCTGTTTCCAGCAGAATGGCATGAAAGAACTATAGCACCATCAATCAGAATCTCTTCATCACCATAAGCAACTAGTTTTGCACATTTTGCTGAATCAAGTTTCTCATTAGCTTTTACTTTAGCAAACATTCATGCTGACATAAAGTTGCACTTAGATCTAGTGTCTACTTTAAGCTCTACACTTTTCCCATTAATTTGTACAGTACAAAATATTTCACGCTTTGCTGACAATTGATAGTCTACTGTATTAACTGTTTCATCGATCACAGAGACACCATCAACATAGGAAGTTTGCTCACAGTTATCGAAGTTTACTTCAGTCTTTATATGATTTACTTGCTTCTTCATATACTCTCTTTTAATATAAGTCTGCGACACTTTAGACTTGCAAAGCCTTTTGAAATGATTCCACTTTTCACATTTGTGATATTGCTGACCAAAAGCTAAACACTCTTCCCATTTAGGTTCAGGAGTGCCTCCACAACTGTGACAGCAGTGAGGTTGGCTGTCACACCCTTTGGCTTATATTTGTTTTTCATCTTAACTTTCTGTTGCACATTATCAGTATTCCCGCTAGTAGATACTGCAAACATGCGTTTCTCATTTGTAAGCATATTCGTATGCTTTTCTGTCATGTCATATATTTGACAAATCTCAATGACTTTGCTCAATGTTAATTCATTACCTCAAAGCAAAATCTTTCTTACTGCATCATTATTAACACCACATACAAGATGGTCTTTTATAAGCTCATTTCTTAGATCACCAAATCAGTAAGTTTTTAGTCAGTAATATATGCTGCAATAGTTTCACCAGGCTTTTGATTTCTTATGTAAAATTTGTGCCTTTCCATTGCAATATTCATTTGAGGGTACACGTTTCTCTAAATTTATTTTTTAAGCACTCGGGGTCTTCTCATGTTTCAGCCTTAATCACAATATGGTGGTTCTCCCACTCCCCTGCAAACACAGCAGGTGCATACATAAATGAACGTTCTTTCTCAATGGCTTTTGAGCCAACTAAATTGCGAAGTATAAATGCTCTTGTACATGTGTCTTTATCAGAAAATGCAGCTTGTATGACAATATCATATTCTTGCTCAAATACTCACCAATTCTCAAAAATATTATTATCAAAGACCAGCAGTTCAGGTCTGTGAAATCCCTCTGTTATAACAACAAATTCCTTTTAGACATAAGTATAGACCTGCTACTTGTAATTATGCTCAAATACACAACAACCTCCCTGAAAAAGCTTTATTTTAACACTGCATATATCTCGAACACTCTGGATACTTCAGACACTTCGAAAAATCTTAGTTACTGCAAAAAAATTCAGACATTTTAGCCTTTTTGAACATTTTAAACACTTAGGAGATTATTTCAAACACTTTAGTCATTATGACGCTATTTCAGACATTTCAAATAACTCAGAAAATACTTTGCATACTTTGACTGCTATGCTACATGTTTGGTGACTGAAAATCATTTAAACAAGTTTAAGTACCTTTGAATAACCGCTGCCCTGTCTGCAACTTCACTCCTGTATATTGCTCCACTTCTAACTGCATGCCTGATTGTTTGCAAGCTGCTTCAACTTTAGATCACATTCTGACATCATGTTGATTATCTTGTGTATTCATATGAGACACTGAGGCACGGAATGGGTTCAAGTAATTTATTCTACGTAAACACATCAGGAGCTGTAACTGAAACATATACTTCAACCTTCTTATGCTTATTGACTCACTCATTACTTCTAACACACTCACATGTGCATCTCCATTCAAGCTAGCACTCACTCTGAATGACTTTACAAAATGGCACTGATCTCGCACATGCTCAGTAACTTATATGCATATGCTCTCTGAATACAGTGGCTGACATGCACACTACCATCTACTTGAAAGTGACTTCTGGAAACTCTAATAGGTTTCAAGGCAAAGACAGAAAGAGAAAAGACAGTAATCAGACACCTTTCATAAGGGATGCCAGCAACAACCTTCTCAGCAGTCCACAGGACATTAAAGATAGATGGAAAGAATATCTTCAGCAGTTTCTGAATAAAGAAATCCCACAGAAGCTCTACTTCCCCAAATGCTGCCTACAAGGACAGGGGAGGAAGAGTTCCCATAGAAGGAGTAAGAATAACACTAAGAAAAATAAAGTTAATGAACCCAGCAGGCTCAGATGACGTCACAGAAGATATGATTGAGATATTGGGGGAGTTAGGAGAGAAATGGCTCCTACAGAGGGTGCTCATAGCAGTATGGAAGGAAAGGCATATCCCAGATGACTGGAGAATAAACATTTGATTATAATGTTAATGAACAAGAACAAAGGGGTATAGAGGTATTGAACTCTTGTTACACTGCATGAAGGTGGAGAGGTTAACTGATAAATCAATATGTACAGCAGTTGAAATTAAGATGGAAGAAATACAGTTTTGATTCAGATCAGGATGTAATACACGACACACTAACGGATAAACCAATAAACTCCACAAAACCACGAACCAGCAAGCAGGAACACTATCAGAGACGGCTTTTTAATATAAAATGGTTTAATAAATCCAAGTAAAGTTAGCGCTTTCGGCCAAACCAATGTTCAGCCTTCATCAGACAAACAGCAGAATGCATAGTGAAAGAACTTTTTATGTTGTTGACATATGCTTGGTACCAATCAGAAACAAGTGCATTCACTAATTAAATATAGCTATGGTAACCTTAAAGAAATGCATCGCATAGCTTATAGGAAACACTAAATAGTGTTTCATAAGACAGTTACTTGATACAATACAAATTCTTGGGAGTTATTTAAACTTTAATTTTAAAATATAAAATGTGCCAAAAAGCACATCCAATGTTATATAAAAATAAACATAGACTGTACATAAAACATTTAAAATACAAGTTACCATTGAACCTTGCATTACACGTCACATTCTTTGAACAAAAGTCGGACCCCTAGGATGTTAACTTCTCAATTTATCATATACAACTAGCGTTACCGGAAAAACAATAAACCTAAATATACATACCTATTGAAAATAAGGTTCATGTTGCCAATTCTATTCAAAAAGTAGATCCCATGTGAATACATCTAATCATAAAAAATCGTGAAAATGTATATGTATATTACATAGGTATTTTGACATGTGGTTCCTACAGACCCCTTACTGATCACCTTTAAGTAAATACGTAAAGGTGCTAGTAAATGAATAATGATAAACTCGAAATTAATGATGTAATCAATCATGTTACATCTTTAGTAAAAAGATCTGTTTTGGTAATAATTTAGTATTAACTATTAACAAACCTACTTCTAAGTTGTTTGATTTAATTACCTATTGTAGGATAACCACTTAAGGACACATTTTATAGAGAGATTATCATTAATTCCTGGTGTAAGATGGGCTCTAGTTCGAATCTGCCACATGAGTTCGTCAATCTCTAATCTTATTTGCCACGGGCCCCCTCTTATGTCTGGGGTTCTTTGTTGCAATACAACAAAGCTAAACGCATGCCCACTATTGTGTAGAATGTGCTTAGCTAAGGCATTATTTTCATCATGTCTACTAACAGCATACATGTGTTCATAAATCCTGGTTTTTATCCTACGCTCCGTTTTACCAATGTAAAAAGCTTTACAGTGGTTACACAGAGCGACATAAACCACAGATTTAGAATCACAGTTAAAATGATTGTTCACTTTGTATGCCTTGTCGTTGATAGTAAATTGTGTTCCAACTTTAAGGAACTTACACTGCGCACATGCACCACACTTGTACATGCCATGTGGCCGATTGGAGGTAGTTTTTTTCTTTGGTCTCTCTAAAATGGCTTTTAGATTTTGTCCCCTCCTATAAGTTAATTTTGGTTTTTCACCCAATATATTAGAAAGAGTACTGTCATGTTTAATCACATCCCAGTTTTTATTGACAATTTCTCTGATTTTGTGAAAGTCCAATGAAAAGGTATGTAAAAAAGAAATACAATAATTATTGTTTTCCAACCTGTTGTCCCTAGAGAGCCCTACTAATGTTAATGAGTTTTCTGTGTTTACATTCTCTTCATTGTTGTTGTTAGTAGAAAGTAGGGGGACGAAATAGCCTTCTTTACGTTTGCTAGATACCTCCAAAATAATATTGTTAATTAAATTAAGTGGGTACCCTCTAGATGAAAACATGTTTTTTAATTTGTTACATTCAGTTTGAAAATCATAGTCATCAGTGACCATACAATTTGACCTTTTATAACAGATCTTTTTTGATAGTAAGGGTGGCTACTGGAAAAATGTAACAAACAATTTGAATACGTGGGTTTTCTATAAATGGTACTTTTAAATCTTTGATTATTCATGTCTTTTGTGAGAAGTATGTCAAGATAGTTTATCTCTGTATCAGCTATATTGAAGGTGAACTGTAAAAAGTCCGTCATGTTAGTCATTCTTTCAATAAATGAGGGGATCAGTTCCTTCCCACCCTTCCAGATACAAAAAATGTCATCCTGGTACCTAGTGTACCAGGAAACATGTTGTTGAAATAACTCGTCCTTAAATAACAGTTCAGCTTCCCAATGTGCCAGTACGGCGTTTGCAAATGAACCGCCACAGGGAGAACCCATGGCAACACCTGATGTTTGGAGGTAAAAACTATTCTCAAAAGTGAAAAAATTGTTTGATAGTACTAACTCCAAAAGTGTTTCAATTAGATAAATAATATTTTCTTCCACTTTTTTGGCAACCATAAGTTCTCTCACCCAGGTAAGTCCTATCCCTTGTGGTATGACAGTATAAAGATCTTTAATATCTATTGTTAGGAACACTGAATCAATAGTATATCTTACTTTGCTAATGTCCTTCAAGAAGGACCAAGAGTCTTTGCAAATATGCACCTCTTTTTCTAAAAGAGGTTTTATAATACTGTCTACAAGTTTAGCACATGCATAGGTAACCGAACCCCTCCCGTCCACAATTGGTCTGAATGGCGGTGCATGTAGTCTTTTGTGCAACTTGGGTGTACCAAAAAAAGCAGAAATTCTTGGGGCTGCCATCTGTAAATATTTGTATGTATCAGAATCGATAAAACCCTCTATAAGAAGGTCATACAAAATGTTGTTGATCCTCCTATAGGCACCATGTATTTCATTAAGAGATACTTCTTTATATACTGGTGTATTCAAATGCTCCATCATGTATTCTACATATTTATAATGGTCCATCAAAACCACCCCCCCGCCCTTGTCCGGTTTCATAACCCGGATACTACAATCCTTCAACAACCGGAGAAAGTCCCATTCTAGCATAGTGATGTTATTAGAATGTCTTTGGTTACTATACATAACTTGATTCTTTATTGCCCAAAGATCAATCTCACACATTTTCTCAAAAACAGCTAGAATGGGGTGAAGGGGTGGATTATATGCACTAGAAACCCTTAAGGTGTTAAGTATTGGGGTGTCATTACCAAGTAAAGAATTCAAATTAAGTTTCCTGACATATACTTTTAAGTCAATAAGCGTCCTCCCTATATCCATATGTTGCCCTGGGACAAAGGAAAGGTCCTTAGCGAAAAAATCAACCATGTCTTGGTGTATGTCAATGAGTGTATAGTTGTAAACAGTAAAGTCACTATAAGAACTAACTAATGTTCTTGGTTCGAGGCCAAAGATAGGGATTTGGATCATCTCTTCCTTCCCCGTCTCTTGTTCCTCGTGTTGTTCGCTGTCTGGACCCGGGGATGATTGTTGACTCGAGAGTTGTTGGCCTGGTGAAAATCCTGGCCTTCCTGTTGGTTCATGTTACCTGTAGTGTAACTTTGTATTTGAATATTGTCCCTGGGTATAAACCCTGGTGCGTTGCCCTGGTCTAAATTACTAGCACCGACGTTATTATTGTTGAACCTGGGACTCCTTCTTATACCCTGTCTTTGTTCTGTGAAATTATTTTGGTTGCTACTGTTACTGTTGTTATTCATAGAATTAATTTCGTTAGTTGGTTCAACATGGTTGTTGTCCTCACTATGAGGTATTTGTGCTTTATGAGAAGGCCTAGGGTAAGCACATTTGTTAGAATAATCTGTTAAGTCCCTGTTAAGTTTCTTCTTCTTTGTGAACAACAATTTTTCCATGCTTGCCTCTATGCTAGAAAAAATTCGACAATAGTCGTATTTATAACGAAACAGTTCTTTATCAGATGTAATAACCTTTTCCAGGGACTCCAATTCAGCCGACAGGGTTGCTATGTCCTTGGAATAAAAAGCAATAAGAGCTTGCAAAAACTCTATACCCTGTCGGTCGAATAAATCAATTCTTGGTAAAAGGGGGAATTATCCAATGTAATACAATCAAGTCAATGCCTTCAGTGTGACATATAGAGGATCAGAAGCTAGAGAAGAGGTAAATGCTCAAATGGGCTTTCTTATACCTGAAGATAGCATATGACAAGGTCCCAAGAAAGCTGATATGGGCAGTCTTGCGATGGATCAAATTACTGGAAACATTGGTATAATTAGTGCAGCCTAATACACAAGTGACACAATACCTCAATGGCACAAGTACAGACAGAAGTGAGAAGTATGTCAAGATAGTTTATCTCTGTATCAGCTATATTGAAGGTGAACTGTAAAAAGTCCGTCATGTTAGTCATTCTTTCAATAAATGAGGGGATCAGTTCCTTCCCACCCTTCCAGATACAAAAAATGTCATCCTGGTATCTAGTGTACCAGGAAACATGTTGTTGAAATAACTCGTCCTTAAATAACAGTTCAGCTTCCCAATGTGCCAGTACGGCGTTTGCAAATGAACCGCCACAGGGAGAACCCATGGCAACACCTGATGTTTGGAGGTAAAAACTATTCTCAAAAGTGAAAAAATTGTTTGATAGTACTAACTCCAAAAGTGTTTCAATTAGATAAATAATATTTTCTTCCACTTTTTTGGCAACCATAAGTTCTCTCACCCAGGTAAGTCCTATCCCTTGTGGTATGACAGTATAAAGATCTTTAATATCTATTGTTAGGAACACTGAATCAATAGTATATCTTACTTTGCTAATGTCCTTCAAGAAGGACCAAGAGTCTTTGCAAATATGCACCTCTTTTTCTAAAAGAGGTTTTATAATACTGTCTACAAGTTTAGCACATGCATAGGTAACCGAACCCCTCCCGTCCACAATTGGTCTGAATGGCGGTGCATGTAGTCTTTTGTGCAACTTGGGTGTACCAAAAAAAGCAGAAATTCTTGGGGCTGCCATCTGTAAATATTTGTATGTATCAGAATCGATAAAACCCTCTATAAGAAGGTCATACAAAATGTTGTTGATCCTCCTATAGGCACCATGTATTTCATTAAGAGATACTTCTTTATATACTGGTGTATTCAAATGCTCCATCATGTATTCTACATATTTATAATGGTCCATCAAAACCACCCCCCCGCCCTTGTCCGGTTTCATAACCCGGATACTACAATCCTTCAACAACCGGAGAAAGTCCCATTCTAGCATAGTGATGTTATTAGAATGTCTTTGGTTACTATACATAACTTGATTCTTTATTGCCCAAAGATCAATCTCACACATTTTCTCAAAAACAGCTAGAATGGGGTGAAGGGGTGGATTATATGCACTAGAAACCCTTAAGGTGTTAAGTATTGGGGTGTCATTACCAAGTAAAGAATTCAAATTAAGTTTCCTGACATATACTTTTAAGTCAATAAGCGTCCTCCCTATATCCATATGTTGCCCTGGGACAAAGGAAAGGTCCTTAGCGAAAAAATCAACCATGTCTTGGTGTATGTCAATGAGTGTATAGTTGTAAACAGTAAAGTCACTATAAGAACTAACTAATGTTCTTGGTTCGAGGCCAAAGATAGGGATTTGGATCATCTCTTCCTTCCCCGTCTCTTGTTCCTCGTATTGTTCGCTGTCTGGACCCGGGGATGATTGTTGACTCGAGAGTTGTTGGCCTGGTGAAAATCCTGGCCTTCCTGTTGGTTCATGTTACCTGTAGTGTAACTTTGTATTTGAATATTGTCCCTGGGTATAAACCCTGGTGCATTGCCCTGGTCTAAATTACTAGCACCAACGTTGTTATTGTTAAACCTAGGACTCCTTCTTGTACCCTGTCTTTGTTCTGTAAAGTTATTTTGGTTACTACTGTTACTGTTGTTATTCATAGAATTAATTTCATTAGTTGGTTCAACATGGTTGTTGTCCTCACTATGAGGTGTTTGTGCTTTACGAGAAGGCCTAGGATAAGCACATTTGTTAGAATAGTCTGTTAAGTCCCTGTTAAGTTTCTTCTTCTTTGTGAACAACAATTTTTCCATGCTTGCCTCTATGCTAGAAAAAATTCGACAATAGTCGTATTTATAACGAAACAGTTCTTTATCAGATGTAATAACCTTTTCCAGGGACTCCAATTCAGCCGACAGGGTTGCTATGTCCTTGGAATAAAAAGCAATAAGAGCTTGCAAAAACTCTATACCCTGTCGGTCGAATAAATCAATTCTTGGTAAAAGGGGGAATTATCCAATGTAATACAATCAAGTCAATGCCTTCAGTGTGACATATAGAGGATCAGAAGCTAGAGAAGAGGTAAATGCTCAAATGGGCTTTCTTATACCTGAAGATAGCATATGACAAGGTCCCAAGAAAGCTGATATGGGCAGTCTTGCGATGGATCAAATTACTGGAAACATTGGTATAATTAGTGCAGCCTAATACACAAGTGACACAATACCTCAATGGCACAAGTACAGACAGTGTTCGGACTCACAGAGGAGTTCCCAGTGGGAGTGTATCAGGGTTCAACTCTTACTCACTGCAGTTTACAGTAGTGATGAACTACATTAGCAAACAAGTCAGAGGGGACAGATCAAAAATCCTACTGTATGCAGACAATGTGGCATTACAACCAGACTCTGAAAAAGAACTTCAGCAATGATAGGTGAATAAAATGCATAAATAAAGGAAAGTGAGAAGAAACTGAGTACAGATAAGACAGTAGCATGACAACAAATGGGGAAAGTGGGAAGAAGCTGACATTTGAGATAGAAGGGGAAATGGTGGAACAAGTTAACACTTTCAAGTATCTGGGAGGGGTGTTTGAGGAAAAGGAAAGCCTGAATAAGGAGGTCAAAGGTAAAATCAGAGGGGTTGCATCCAACTGTCACAGTTTCAGGGGTAGTGTTTGACAGAAAAATGCTGAAGAAGCTGAAAAGTTAGTTGTTCGAAACAGCAATGTTACCAGAAATACCATATGGTAAGGAAACCTGGACAGTGAAGGCAGAGCAGCTGAGGATGCTATAAGTGATGGACATGAAGTGCCTGAGATGGACAGTAGAGTTTACTTCATATAGCAGCTGAAGAAATGAGGAAATCAGACCAGAAGCCAAAGTATCTGCAACTACAGTGAAGGTCAAAGAAAATGGATTATGTTGGTCTGTGCAGATGTGCAGGAAAGCAGAAAATAATGTGGTAAAGGAGATCTGGGAACGACAAGAAGAAAGAAAGAGGGAACAAAGTCATCCAGCAAAGATATGGACTGATTTCATGTGGGATGACCTGCGACAATCTGGCATGACCATTGAAGGAGACCTACCCTGTGTCAAGAAAGATGACACAATACTGTGAAACTGTGTAGAAAGTGGAAAAAGGTGGATGTTGGTGATGATACTTCTTTGGAAATTAGCTGCTCTAAGACACAGGATTTCATTACTACTGTCATTGCATAATGATCAAATGAAAGGAAATCATCCGCCCAAGTTCCAAGGTCCCTAACTACATTATCCCTTTGAAGAAGACTTTTATCTGTGCTGCATGCAGGGGAGTGCATGTCTGCCAGATGTGACAATGCTTGCATGTTTAACATTTAAACTGAACCCACCAAGTATTAATGAATTTAGCATTACTCTGAATTTGACAACTCCCTGCTACAATCTTAGTTAGCCAGAAGTCATGTTTTTTGGTCCGGAAGTCAAAATAGTAAATACCGAATAAAAGCGGTTCTAGCACTCAGCCCTGCATAACACCACCAGTTATCTTCATATACATGGGTGGTGCAGTAGTTAACATTGTCACCTCATAGCAAGAGGTTCACCAGATTGATTCTCAACCTAGAGTCTGTATGTCCTCCCTGCATTTCCATGGCTTTCCTCCGGGTACTCCAGTTTATTCCCACATTCCAAAGAAATGTATCTGGAGAGTTTCCCCCTGGGCATCTGCTGAAAATAGGCTCTGTCCTAGTCAAACTTCCCAGTCAACAAATGTTAAATAAATAAATACATAAATAAATATAGTTGTGACACTGTACTTGCTCCATGTGGGTTCTGTCTTTTATCTAATTTGCAATCCATCTTACCAAATAGGCATCTATCTGTAATGCATTTAGTTTACTAGCCATGTCACCGTTGGGGATGGTATCATATTTTTATTGCCAGATCAAGGTATACCATGTGGACAGTATGAGAACTGTCAACATCTTATGTTACCCTTTTGAAGAAGTTCATCAGATACATAAGGCAAGATCTACCCATTACAAACTGAAACTGCTGTGGATCTTGTCTGATGAGATTTTAATCTCAGAGTTTATTAGTTCAGCTATAATATGTCAGTTGGCTTGCAAATAAGTCTTGTTAGGCTGATGTGCCTATAATTTTTGGGCTATGTGGTAGGTCGACCCTTATCAAATGGCATCACCATTGCTATGCACCATGCCTCCAGAACAAAGCTTTTTGCTTGACCCAGGTTAAATAGTTTACTTAGGAGTTCCACCAAGTCATATTTAGCAGTATTTATTAAACAGCCAAGAATATTGTCAGGTCTGATGGAGGAAATTTCTTTGGTCATGGACAGCAAAATGGCAGTGCAGGGTTGAGAGACTCAGGAATAAGATGGTGTTGGAAAGGCACCAAACTTGTTTGCTAGTATCGACTGGGTCCAGGTAGGTGGTGACAAGATGTATGAGGTTGGTGCATTATTCAGTACTGTTTCTCAGCTTTCAGATGCAGCTGAAGAAAGATTTTAAGTTGTCCTTGTCTTTGGATGCTAACCTAAGTTCTTGGATGGCTTTAGGAAACTTAATAGTTTTTTTCATATCTTTAGTCAAATTTCTGATATTGAGTCTTTTGATCTGCTACGTTGTTTAACGAGTTTTTACTTAGAAAATGTGTATTTTATTTATGTCAGTGGACTACCAAAAAAGTTTGCTTTTAAAGTTATATTTGGTTCTGGACAGTACTGCCAGTTCTATACATTTATATAAGTGGATATATAACTCATTTGCAAACCTATCTTCTGCAATTATGTCATGGGTGATGTTCCTATAAGTGAATTTCAAGACTTCAAGGTATAATTTGATGACATTTTTACATATGAAATCCCTAAATTCCAATATATTGGTTTCAGTGGGTTTAGGTATTTTGAAGATGAAGGTTATTAGCGTATGATCTGAAAAAATGTGGAAGGAAATATTAGGAGGGTCTGTACGTGGTGAAGCTATTTTAAGGGAATATTAGGGGGATCTGTACATGGTGAAGCTATTTTAAGGAAATATTAGGGGGATCTTTACATGGTGAAGCTATTTTAAGGAAATATCCGTGGGATCTGTACATAGTGAAGCTATTTTAAGAAAATATTAAGGGGATCTGTACATGGTGAAGCTATTTTAAGGAAACAGGGGGAATCTGTATACATGGTGAAGCTATTTTAAAGAAATATTAGGGGATCTGTACATGGTGAAGCTATTTTAAGGAAATATTAGGGGGATCTGTACATGGCGAAGCTATTTTAAAGAAATATTAGGGGAATCTGTATATATGGTGAAGCTATTTTAAGGAAATATTAGGGGGATCTGTACATGATGAAGCTATTTTAAGGAAATATTAGGGGGATCTGTACATGGTGAAGCTATTTTAAAGAAATATTAGGGGGATCTGTATACATGGTGTAGCTATTTTAAGGAGATATTTGAGGGATCTGTACATGGTGAAGCTTTTTAAGGAAATATAAGTGGGATCTGTACATGGCAACGCTATTTTAAGTAAATATTAGAGAGATCTGTACGTGATGAAGCTATTTTAAGGAAATATCGGGGATCTGTACATGGTGAAGCTATTTTAAGGAAATATTAGGGGATCTGTACATGGTGAAGCTATTTTAAGGAAATATCAGGGGGGGTCTGTACATTGTGAAGCTATTTTAAGGAAATATTAGGGGGATCTGTACATGGTGAAGCTATTTTAATGAAATATTAGGGGGATCTGTATACATAGTGAAGCAATTTTAAGGAAATATTAGGGGGATCTGTACATGGTGAAGCTACTTTAAGGAAATATTAGGGGAATCTGTACACTGTGAAGCTATTTTAAGGAAATAGGGGGATTTGTATACATGGTGAAGCTATTTGAAGGAAACATTAGGAGGATCTGTATGTGGTGAAGACATTTTAAGGAAATATTAGGGGGATCTGTATACATGGTGAAGCTATTATACGGAAATATTAGGGGATCTGTATACATGTTGAAGCAATTTTAAGTAAATATTAGGGGGATCTGTACATGGTGAAGTTATTTTAAGGAAATATTTTTGGGATCTGTACATGGTGAAGCTATTTTAAGGAAATATTAAGGGGATCTGTATACATGATGAAGCTATTTTAAAGAAATATTAGGGGAATCTGTATACATGGTGAAGCTATTTTAAGGAAATATTAGGAGGATCTGTACATGGTGAAGCTATTTTAAAGAAATATGAGGGGGATTTGTACATGGTGAAGCTATTTTAAAGAAATATTAGGGGGATTTGTATACACGGTGTAGCTATTTTAAGGAGATATTTGAGGGATCTGTACATGGTGAAGCTTTTTTTAAGGAAATATAAGTGGATCTGTACATGGCGAAGCTATTTTAAGTAAATATTCAAGGGATCTGTACGTGGTGAAGCTATTTTAAGGAAATATCAGGAGGATCTGTATATGGTGAAGCTATTTTAAGGAAATATCAGGGGGAATCTGTACATGGTGAAGCTATTTTAAGGAAATATTATGGTGATCTGCATGTGGTGAAACAATTTTAAGGAAATATCGGGGGGATCTGTATACATGGTGAAGCTATTTTAAGGAAATATTAGGGGAATCTGTATATATGGTGAAGCTATTTTAAGGAAATATTAGGGGGATCTGTACATGATGAAGCTATTTTAAGGAAATATTAGGGGGCTCTGTACATGGTGAAGCTATTTTAAAGAAATATTAGGGGGGATCTGTATACATGATGTAGCTATTTTAAGGAGATATTTGAGGGATCTGTGCATGGTGAAGATTTATAAGGAAATATAAGTGGGATCCGTACATGGCAAAGCTATTTTAAGTAAATATTAGAGGGATCTGTACGTGGTGAAGCTATTTTAAGGAAATATTAGGGGATCTGTACATGGTGAAGCTATTTTAGGAAATATCAGTGGGGTCTGTACATTGTGAAGCTATTCTAAGGAAATATTAGGGGGATCTGTACATGGTGAAGCTATTTTAAGGAAATATTAGGGGGATCTGTATACATGGTGAAACTATTTTAAGGAAATATCAGGGGGATCTGTACATGGTAAAGCTATTTTAAGGAAATATTAGGGGGATTTGTACATGGTGAAGCTATTTTAAGGAAATATTAGGGGGATCTGTACACTGTGAAGCTATTTTAAGGAAATATGGGGATTTGTATACATGGTGAAGCTATTTTAAGGAAACATTAGGGGGATCTGTATGTGGTGAAGATATTTTAAGGAAATATTAGGGGATCTGTATACATGGTGAATCTATTTTAAGGAAATATTAGGGGGATCTGTACGTGGTGAAACTATTTTACGGAAATATTAGGGGGATCTGTATACATGGTGAAGCTATTTTACGGAAATTAGGGGGATCTGTATACATGGTGAAGCAATTTTAAGGAAATATTATGGGGATCTGCACACGGTGAAGCTATTTCAAGGAAATATCAGTGGGATCTGTACATGCTGAAGCTATTTTAAGGAAATATTTGGGGGGTCTGTACATGGTGAAGCTATTTTAAGGAAATATTAAGGGGATCTGTATACTTGATGTAGCTATTTTAAAGAAATATCATGGGGATCTGTACATGGTGAAGCTATTTTAAGAAAATATTAGGGGGATCTGTACATGGTGAAGCTATTTTAAGGAAATAGGGGGAATCTGTATACATGGTGAAGCTATTTTAAGGAAATATTAAGGGGATCTGTACATGGTGAAGCTATTTTAAGGAAATATTAGGGGATCTGTACATGGTGAAGCTATTTTAAGGAAATATTAGGGGAATCTGTACATGGTGAAGCTATTTTAAGGAAATATTAGGGGGATCTGTACATGGTATAGCTATTTTCAGGAAATATTAGGGGGATCTGTATACATGGTGAAGCTATTTTAAGGAAATATTAGGGGAATCTGTATACATGGTGAAGCTATTTTAAGGAAATATTAGGGGGATCTGTACATGGTGAAGCTATTTTAAGGAAATATTACGGGGATCTGTACATGATGAAGCTATTTTAAAGAAATATTAGGGGGATCTGTATACATGGTGTAGCTATTTTAAGGAGATATTTGAGGTATCTGTACATGGTGAAGCCTTTTTAAGGAAATATATGTGGGATCTGCACATGGCAAAGCTATTTTAAGTAAATATTAAAGGGATCTGTACGTGCTGAAGCTATTTTAAGGAAATATCAGGGGGATCTTTACATGGCGAAGCTATTTTAAGGAAATATCAGGGGGATCTGTACATGGTGAAGCTATTTTAAGGAAATATTATGGTGATCTGCATGTGGTGAAACGATTTTAAGGAAATATCAGGGGGAACTGTATACATGGTGAAGCTAGTTTAAGGAAATATTAAGAGATCTGTACATGGTGAAGCTATTTTAAGGAAATATTAGGGGGATCTGTATATGGTGAAGCTATTTTAAGGAAATATTAGGGGGATCTGTACATGGTGAAGCTATTTTAATGAAATTTTAGGGGGATCTGTATACATGGTGAAACTATTTTAAGGAAATATCGGGGGGATCTGTACATGATGAAGCTATTTTAAGGAAATATTAGGGGGATCTGTACATGGTGAAGCTATTTTAAGGAAATATTACGGGGATCTGTACATGATGAAGCTATTTTAAAGAAATATTAGGGGGATCTGTATACATGGTGTAGCTATTTTAAGGAGATATTTGAGGTATCTGTACATGGTGAAGCCTTTTTAAGGAAATATATGTGGGATCTGCACATGGCAAAGCTATTTTAAGTAAATATTAAAGGGATCTGTACGTGCTGAAGCTATTTTAAGGAAATATCAGGGGGATCTTTACATGGCGAAGCTATTTTAAGGAAATATCAGGGGGATCTGTACATGGTGAAGCTATTTTAAGGAAATATTATGGTGATCTGCATGTGGTGAAACGATTTTAAGGAAATATCAGGGGGAACTGTATACACGGTGAAGCTAGTTTAAGGAAATATTAAGAGATCTGTACATGGTGAAGCTATTTCAAGGAAATATCAGTGGGATCTGTACATGCTGAATCTATTTTAAGGAAATATTTGGGGGATCTGTACACTGTGAAGCTATTTTAAGGAAATATGGGGATTTGTATACATGGTGAAGCTATTTTAAGGAAACATTAGGGGGATCTGTATTTGGTGAAGATATTTTAAGGAAATATTAGGGGGATCTGTATACATGGTGAATCTATTTTAAGGAAATATTAGGGGGATCTGTATGTGGTGAAACTATTTTACGGAAATATTAGGGGGATCTGTATACATGGTGAAGCTATTTTACAGAAATATTAGGGGGATCTGTATACATGGTGAAGCAATTTTAAGGAAATGTTAGGGGGATCTGTACATGGTGAAGCTATTTTAAGGAAATATCAGTGGGATCTGTACATGCTGAAGCTATTTTAAGGAAATATTTGGGGGATCTGTACATGGTGAAGCTATTTTAAGGAAATATTAAGGGGATCTGTATACATGATGAAGCTATTTTAAGGAAATATCAGGGGGATCTGTACATGGTGAAGCTATTTTAAGAAAATATTAGGGAGATCTGTACATGGAGAAGCTATTTTAAGGAAATAGGGGGAATCTGTATACATGTTGAAGCTATTTTAAGGAAATATTAGGGGGATCTGTAAATGGTGAAGCTATTTTAAGGAAATATTAGGGGGATCTGTACATGGTGAAGCTATTTTAAGGAAATATTAGGGGGATCTGTATACATGGTGAAGCTATTTTAAGGAAATATTAGGGGGTTCTCTACACGGTGAAGCTATTTTAAGGAAATATTAGGGGGATATGTACATGGTGAAGCTATTTTACAGAAATATTAGGGGGATCTGTATACATGGTGAAGCTATTTTAATGAAATATGTGGGGAATCTGTATACATGGTGAAGCTATTTTAAGGAAATATTAGGGGGATCTGTACATGGTGAAGCTATTTTAAGGAAATATTAGGGGGATCTGTATGTGGTGAAACTATTTTATGGAAATATTAGGGGGATCTGTATACATGGTGAAGCTATTTTACAGAAATATTAGGGGGATCTGTATACATGGTGAAGCAATTTTAAGGAAATGTTAGGGGGATCTGTACATGGTGAAGCTATTTTAAGGAAATATCAGTGGGATCTGTACATGCTGAAGCTATTTTAAGGAAATATTTGGGGGATCTGTACATGGTGAAGCTATTTTAAGGAAATATTAAGGGGATCTGTATACATGATGAAGCTATTTTAAGGAAATATCAGGGGGATCTGTACATGGTGAAGCTATTTTAAGAAAATATTCGGGGGATCTGTACATGGAGAAGCTATTTTAAGGAAATAGGGGGAATCTGTATACATGTTGAAGCTATTTTAAGGAAATATTAGGGGGATCTGTACATGGTGAAGCTATTTTAAGGAAATATTAGGGGGATCTGTACATGGTGAAGCTATTTTAAGGAAATATTAGGGGGATCTGTACATGGTGAAGCTATTTTAAGGAAATATTAGGGGGATCTGTATACATGGTGAAGCTATTTTAAGGAAATATTAGGGGGTTCTCTACATGGTGAAGCTATTTTAAGGAAATATTAGGGGGATCTGTACATGGTGAAGCTATTTTAAGGAAATATTAGGGGGATCTGTATACATGGTGAAGCTATTTTAAGGAAATATGTGGGGAATCTGTATACATGGTGAAGCTATTTTAAGGAAATATTAGGGGGATCTGTACATGGTGAAGCTAGTTTAAGGAAATATTACGGGGATCTGTACATGGTGAAGCTATTTTAAAGAAATATTAGGGGGATTTGTATACATGGTGTAGCTATTTTAAGGAGATATTTGAGGGATCTGTACATGGTGAAGCTTTTGTAAGGAAATATAAGTGGGATCTGTACATGGCAAAGCTATTTTAAGTAAATATTAGAGGGATCTGTACGTGGTGAAGCTATTTTAAGGGAATATCAGGGGGATCTGTACATGGTGAAGCTATTTTAAGGAAATATTAGGGGATCTGTACATGGTGAAGCTATTTTAAGGAAATATTAGGGGGATCTGTATATGGTGAAGCTATTGTAAGGAAATATTAGGGGGATCTGTACATGGTAAAACTATTTTAAGGAAATATTTGGGGGATCTGTATACATGGTGAAGCTATTTTAAGGAAATATTAAAGGAATCTGTATACATGGTGAAGTTATGTTAAGGAAATATTAGGGGAATCTGTACATGGTGAAGCTATTTTAAGGAAATATTAGGGAGATCTGTAAATGGTGAAGCTATTTTAAGGAAATATTAGGGGATCTGTACATGGTGAAGCTATTTTAAGGAAATATTAGGGGGATCTGTATACATGGTGAAGCTATTTTAAAGACATATCAGGGAGATCTGTTTACATGGTGAAGCTATTTTAAGGAAATATTAGGGGGATCTGACGTGGTGAAACTATTTTAAGGGAATATTAGGGAGATCTTTACATAGTGAAGCTATTTTAAGGAAATATCGGGGGATCTGTACATGGTGAAGCTATTTTAAGGAAATATTAAAGGAATCTGTATACATGGTGAAGTTATGTTAAGGAAATAGGGGGAATCTGTATACATGTTGAAGCTATTTTAAGGAAATATTAGGGGAATCTGTACATGGTGAAGCTATTTTAAGGAAATATTAGGGAGATTTGTAAATGGTGAAGCTATTTTAAGGAAATATTAGGGGATCTGTACATGGTGAAGCTATTTTAAGGAAATATTAGGGGGATCTGTATACATGGTGAAGCTATTTTAAAGACATATCAGGGAGATCTGTTTACATGGTGAAGCTATTTTAAGGAAATATTAGGGGGATCTGACATGGTGAAACTATTTTAAGGAAATATTAGGGAGATCTTTACATGGTGAAGCTATTTTAAGGAAATATCGGGGGATCTGTACATAGTGAAGCTATTTTAAGGAAATATTAGGGGGATCTTAACATGGTGAAACTATTTTAAGGAAATAGGGGGATCTGTATACATGGTGAAGCTATTTTATGGAAATATTAGGGGGATCTGTACATGGTGAAGCTATTTTAAGGAAATATTAGGGGGATCTGTACATGGTGAAGCCATTTTAAGGAAATATTAGGGGGATCTGTATACATGGTGAAGCTATTTTAAGGAACTATTAGTGGGATCTGTATACATGATGAAGCTATTTTAAGGAAATATTAGGGGGTTCTGTACATGGTGAATCTATTTTAAGGAAATATTAGGGGGATCTGTACATGGTAAAGCTATTTTCAGGAAATATTAGGGGGATCTGTATACATGGTGAAGCTATTTTAAGGATATATTATGGGAATCTGTATACATGATGAAGCTATTTTAAGGAAATATTAGGGGGATCTGTACATGGTGAAGCTATTTTAAGGAAATAATAGTTGGATCTGTACATGGTGAAGCTATTTTAAAGAAATATTTGGGGGATCTGTATACATGGTGTAGCTATTTTAAGGAGATATTTGAGGGATCTGTACATGGTGAAGCTTTTTTAAGGAAATATAAGTGGAATCTGTACATGGTGAAGCTATTTTAAATAAATATTAGAGGGATCTGTACATGGTGAAGCTATTTTAAGGAAATATCAGCGGGATCTGTACATGGTGAACCTATTTTTTAGGAAATATTATGGTGATCTGCATGTGGTGAAACGGTTTTAAGGAAATATCAGGGGGATCTGTATACATGGTGAAGCTAGTTTAAGGAAATATTAGGAGGATCTGTATATGGTGAAGCTATTTGAAGGAAATATTAGGGGGATCTGTACATGGTGAAGCTATTTTTAGGAAATATTAGGGGTATCTGAATACATGGTGAAGCTATTTTAAGGAAATATTAGGAGGAGCTGTACATGGTGAAGCTGTTTTAAGGAAATATTAGTGGGATCTGTACTTGGTGAAGCTATTTTAAGGAAATATTTGGGGGATCTGTACATGGTGAAGCTATTTTAAGGAAATATTAGGAGGATCTGTACATGGTGAAGCTATTTTATAGAAATATTAGGGGATCTGTTTACATGGTGAAGCTATTTTAAGGAAATATTAGAAGGATCTGTACACGATGAAGCTTTTTTAACAAAATATTAGGGGGATCTGTACACGATGGAGCTTTTTAAAGGAAATATTAGTGGGATCTGTACATGGTGGAGCTATTTTAAGGAAATATTAAGGGGATCTGTATACATGGTGAAGCTATTTTAAGGAAATATTAGGGGAATCTGTGCATGGTGAAGCAATCTTAAGGAAATATTAGGTGGATCTGTACATGGTGAAGCTCCTTTAAGGAAACATCAGGGGGATCTGTATACATGGTGAAGCTATTTTAATGAAAGGGCCGATCTTCTCTCGTGAACCTGATTGACTTCTTCGAATCAGTCTCCAGAGCCGTGGACAAGGGTAAGGCAGTCCACACAGCCTATCTGGACCTTGAAAAGGCCTTTGACACCATCCTCCCTCTGGAATCATAGATAAACTTACTAAGCTGAGCATTAATCCCTACATCACTCGATTAGTTGCCAACTGGCTTACTGACAGAACCCACACTATAAAAGTAGCTGACTCCAATGCCAGCTCCATACAAGTGACAAGTGGAATACCTCAGGGTTCAGTCCTGGGACTTCTCTTGTTTGGCATCTACTTTTCTGAAGTACAGGCCTTCACTAAGGGACTTTGGCTAACAAAGTTCGCAGATGACTGCAAACTGGAAGCCATTACTGAATCCCCATATGATGTGGACACTCTACAAAAGGGCCTTACATAAACAGATGCTTGGTGCCAGAGCCATGGTCTCAAGCTCAATGCTAAGAAATGTATAGTTATCCCCTTTGGGAAAAAACATGTTCCCGTGAATTACCACATAGGTGGCAGTACACTAAACATGGAAAGTGTGATAAGAGATGTAGGGACACAGGTGGACAGTGGTCTCACCTTCAATAACCACATCACCACAACAGTCAGGAAATCCTTCTATGTAGCACACGTAATCACCAAGGGCTTTTCATCCAGAAAAAAGGAGGTCATTGTCCCACTGTACTCATCCCTCATTAGACCCATTATAGAATACAATGCCCCATTTGTATATGTACCTCTCAAGACATCTGCAACAGCTGAAAAGGCCGCAGAAATATCTCACTAAAAGAATCATAGGCCTAAAGCAGATGCCCTATGCTGATCGCATTAAAAAACTCCAGCTATACTCTATCACATATCGTCTACTCAGAGGCGATCTCTGCTTAACACATAGAAGGCCATGTCAAACCCAGAGCTGTTGGACATGCTACACGTAAAGAAATCTCAATCCCTCAGAGCCACACGGTCCAGGGATCTAAACCTTGTCATCACAATAAACAAAACATACTGGATATTTTCCTGACCCAGGGACTCCCCAGACTCTAGAATAGACTGCCCATGCATGTCAAGCAGAGCACCTCTTTGGCCCTCTTCAAAAGGAACCTTGATGATTTTATCTTAAAAAGGAAATTCACCCCAGGGATCACATTAGTCACCCTGCTAGACAAGGATCCAGGGAAGTAAATAGTGTGGGAAGAAATTGCCAGGTAAGTGTTATGACTAGGCTTGTACAGGCCCTAGGGCCGATAGCCTAGTACCAACCTATGAACCTATGAAATAATAGGGGGGATCTGTGTACATGGTGAAGCTATTTTAAGGAAATATTAGGGGGATCTGTATGTGGTGAAGCTATCTTAAGGAAATATTAGGGGGATCTTTACATGGTGAAGCTATTTTAAGGAAATATCAGGGGGATCTGTACATAATGAAGCTATTTTAAGAAAATATTAGGGGGATTTGTACATGGTGAAGCTATTTTAAGAAAATATTAGGGGGATCTGTACATGGTGAAGCTATTTTAAGGAAATAGGGGGAATCTGTATACATGGTGAAGCTATTTTAAGGAAATATTAGGGGGATCTGTACATGGTGAAGCTATTTTAAGGAAATATTAGGGGGATCTGTACATGGTGAAGCTATTGTAAGGAAATATTAGGGGGATCTTTACATGGTGAAGCTATTTTAAGGAAATATTAGGGGGATCTGTATACATGGTGAATCTACATTAAGGAAATATTAGAGGGATCTGTATACATGGTGTAGCTATTTTAAGGAGATAATTGAGGGATCTGTACATGGTGAAGCTTTTTTAAGGAAATATAAGTGGGATCTGTACATGGCGAAGCCATTTTAAGTAAATATTAGAGGGATCTGTACGTGGTTTAGCTATTTTAATAAAATATCAGGGGGATCTGTACATGGTGAAGCTATGTTAAGGAAATATCAGGGGGATCTGTACATGGTGAAGCTATTTTAAGGAAATATTATGGTGATCTGCATGTGGTGAAGCGATTTTAAGGAAATATCAGGGGGATCTGTATACATGGTGAAGCTAGTTTAAGGAAATATTAGGGGGATCTGTACATGGTGAAGCTATTTTAAGGAAATATTAGGGGGATCTGTATATGGTGAAGCTATTTTAAGGAAATATTAGGGGGATCTGTACATGGTGAAGCTATTTTAAGGAAATATTAGGGGGATCTGTATACATGGTGAAGCTATTCTAAGGAAATATTAGGGGGATCTGTACATGGTGAAGCTATTTTAAGGAAATATTAGGGGGATCTGTATACATGGTGAAGCTATTTTAAGGAAATATTAGCAGGATCTGTACATGGTGAAGCTATTTTAAAGAAATATTAGGGGATCTGTATACATGGTGAAGCTATTTTAAGGAAATATTCGGGGGATCTGTACACGATGAAGCTTTTTTACCTCGGCACAAGTATGAATAGGACATGCTGGAGGGATAGATTCATAACCCATAGGCTTCCCATGCTCTGGAACAAGATCCCAGTTCATGTTAGGCAGAGCCCCTCACTGACTCTCTTCAAGAGAAATCTTGATGAGTGGATGGGAGATTGTACGTTTACCCCAGGGGTCACATCTGTGTCACTACTAGACAGGGGCACAGTAAACTAATTCTATTATATAAGGGGACCTTCACTGTGTCACTACTAGACAGAGGCACAGTATTCTAAATCTATTCTGTGCATTTTGTACCATTTTATGGGGTGGTGAAAGCCACATCACTATGGCTAGGCTTACAAATGCCCCAGGGCAGATAGCCTAGTACTAAACTATGAAACTATGAAACTATGAAATATTAGGGGGATCTGTACATGGTGAAGCTATTTTAAGGAAATATTAGGGGGATCTGTACATGATGGAGCTTTTTTAAGGAAATATTAGGGGGATCTGTACATGGTGAAGCTATTTTATGGAAATATTAGGGGGATCTGTACATGGTGAAGCAATTTTAAGGAAATATTATTGGGATCTGTACATGGTGAAGCTATTTTAAAGAAATAATAGGGGGATCTGTATATATGGTGAAGCTATTTTAATGAAATATTAGGGTGATCTGTATACATGGTGAAGCTATTTTAAGGAAATATTAGGTGGATCTGTACATGGTGAAGCTATTTTAAGGAAAGGGCCGATCTTCTCTCCTGAACCTGATTGACTTCTTTGAATCAGTCTCCAGAGCCATGGACGAGGGTAATGCAGTTCACCCAGCCTATCTGGACCTTGCCAAGGCCTTTGACACCATCCCGCATTCTGGAATCATAGATAAACTTACTAAGCTGAGCATTAATCCCTATGTCCCTCGATTGGTTGTCAACTGGCTTACTGACAGAACCCACACTGTAAAAGTAGCTGACTCCAATGCCAGCTCCAGACAAGTGACAAGTGGAGTACCTCAAGGTTCAGTCCTGGGACCTCTCTTGTTTGGCATCTACTTCTTTGAAGTACAGGCCAACACTAAGGGACTTTGGCTAACAAAGTTCGCAGATGACTGCAAACTAGGAGCCATTACTGAATCCCCTATGATGTGGATACTCTACAAAAGGGCCTTACAGAAACAGATGCTTGGTGCCAGAGCCATGGTCTCAAGCTCAATGCCAAGAAATGTATAGTTATCCCCTTTGGGAAAAAACATGTACCCATGAATTACCACATAGGTGACAGTACATTAAACACTGAAAGTGTGATAAGAGACTTAATGACTCAGGTGGACAGTGCTCTCACCTTCAATAACCACATTGCCACAACAGTCAGGAAATCCTTCTATGTAGCACACATAATCACTAAGGGCTTTTCATCCAGATAAAAGGAGGTCATTGTCCCACTGTACTCATCCCTCATTAGACCCATTATAGAATACAATGCCCCATTTGTATATGTACCTCTCAAGACATCTGCAACAACTGAAAAGGCTGCAGAAATACCTAACTAAAAGAATCACAGGCCTAAAGCAGATGCCCTATGCTGACCGCCTTAAAAAACTCCAACTATACTCTATCACATATCGTCTACTCAGAGGCAATCTCTGCTTAACACATAGAAGGCCATGTCAAACCCAGAGCTGTTGGACATGCTACACTTAAAGAATTCCCAATCCCTCAGAGCCACACGGTCCAGGGTTCTAAACTTTGTCATCACAATAAACAAAACATACTGGAGGGATAGTTTCCTGACCCAGAGACTCCCCAGACTCTGGAATAGACTGCCCATGCATGTCAAGCAGAGCACCTCTTTGGCCCTCTTCAAAAGGAACCTTGATGATTGGATCGGAAAAATGAAATTCACCCCGGGGATCACGTTAGTCACCCTGCCAGACAGGGATCCAGGGAAGTAAATAGTGTGGGAAGAAATAGCCAGTTAAGTGTTATGGCTAGGCTTGTATAGGCCCTAGGGCCGATAGCCTAGTACCAACCTAAGAACCTACGAAATATTAATGGGATCTGTATACATGGTGAAGCTATTTTTCATGGGTCTACTTGAGTTGGATGAAAGACCAGAAGATCGAAATCCAGAACACCGAGATGAAAACAACGAAACCGCAGGACACCGAAACATGCGAAATTCAAAGTCCCGATGTTATGGAAGTTTGAATTAGTGCTTTTCGTGTTCTACTGTAGGTAAGTGTGTGTGTGTGTGTGTGTGTGTGTGTGTGTGTATATGTGTGTGTGTGTGTGTGTGTGTGTGTGAGTGTATTTGTGAGGGTAAATTCTGTGTGTAAGTGTATGTTGTGACTGTGATGTGTGTGTGTGTGTGTGTGTGTGTGTGTGTGTGTGTGTGTGTGTGTGTGTGTGTGAGGGACTGTACTGTGTGGGTGTGTGTTTGCCTTGTGTGTCTGTTAGTGTGATCTCAGAGTTAGAATATTAAAGTAGGGGGGTGTGGGGGGTGCAGCCCTCCACATGTGGGGTGCAGGGGGGCTTGCCCCCTGCCTATCATTAGTGTAGGGTGTTTTGTTTAGTAGTGTGGGATGGTTGTGTGTGTGTTTTTGTGTGTTATGTGTGTTTTGTAAACTTACATGTTTTTCACTGTTCTGGGGTTTCGTTGTTTTCGTCTCGGTGTTCTGCATTTCCTTCTTCTGGTCTTTCGTTGTTACGAAGTAGACCCATTTTTCATACATATTAGGGCAAGAACATTATATTCTCTAGTGAGTTGGTAGCAATCTTTACCTTGAAGTTTGTATTTATTCCATCAAATACATTTTGGGCATATAATGCATTGGAGATGCATGTACTCCGTTTTATTGAGGGATAGTTAAAGTCTCCTAGAATGCTGGAGTTCTTATTTATGGGAGTTCATCAATTGTACTTTAGGAACCTTACATCAGCTTCAAGCAGACAGGCAGATAATGAACCTATAGTTGATCCGGTTTAGTTTGATTTGCATTTCAAAACAGTGAGTCTGTTGTGCCCAGGGAATTTGTCTAGAGGTCACTAACAAATATGTGCATGCCATCACAGTTGCCACTTGTTCTGCTGGCATGGAGAACACAAAACACAGGTAAGGAGGAAGGGCTTTCTAGACATTTGAACCAAGTTTCTGGGATGATACAGAGCAGGATGCATGCCAAGTGCAAGAGATCCTCAAGGTCAGGACAATATGTTATTATGACTTATGGCATTGAGCAGAGCTAGTTTAATTTGATTCTGCTTAGTTTTATAAATTATCTTCTTTGGAAAGTTCATTAGCTTGACTCTGTTTAAAAAGGCACTAAGGGGCATTGAAGCTTTGGTCAGTACGTGCAGGCCTTTTAACAGGAGGTGCAGGCTATCCCTAACAAAGCAAGCAGGACTGTCAATTATCTTGATCAATGCTGAGAATTACTGATTTCTCCTAGAATGACACTATATATATATATATATATATATATATATATATATATATAGCCAATTGTTGAAGCCAGTTATCATTTATTTGTACCATTCTTAGAAAACCAAAAAAGAATGTGCATGGTGGCCACATGTGGTAGAAGTGAACCTTCTGTATTTAAGGACTGCAAGTGCTATCAATGAGCAGCACGGCAGAGACTGGGATGCACTTTTTAAGGTCCCAATTCCTCAAGTTCCTTATTGCAAGAACCCAGCATCAGTGCTTTTGCCATAAAAGATCATAACCTGTTTCAAAACACCATCAAACCCGTCATGTGTATTTTTGTGTTAAGTATATACATATTTGGGTGTTGTGTATTTAATATATTTTTCTAACTCACAATGGTCTGCAGACACACACACACACACACACACACACACACACACACACACACACACACACACACACATATGCAGACACGAGACAGCTGTGTAATCATTATAGTACACCTCCTTTGTGCAGAGTGATGCCCCCTCCTGATCATAACAGGTGAGAGGAAGGGCAATTTGTCTTGCATTTTTTATTTTGGAGTGATGCAATGCAATTGATTCTGTACTTACTTTTACCCAGGTGAAGGCTTAAGCCTATGGCTTGCTATCAGCAATAGTTAGACACTGGATACTTATTTCTAGACTGGTATGGAGGATGACGCAGAGTTCCTTTCTCCTAATGATGTGAGGTTGGTGTGTGTGTGTGTGTGTGTGTGACACATGATTCTCTCACTTAAATATAATTTGCAAGAGTTAGAAACTGGCTACCTATTTCTAGACTGGCCTGGAAGATGATGCAGAGTTCCTTTTTCCTAATGGTGTGTGTGTGTGTGACACATGATTCTCTCACTGAAATATAATTTGCAAGAGTTAGAAACTGGCTACCTATTTCTAGACTGGCCTGTTCCTTTCTCCTAATGATGTATGTGTGTGTGTGTGTGTGTGTGTGTGTGTGTGTGTGTGTGTGTGTGTGTGTGTGTATGCGTGTGAACTCTCCTAATGATGTGTGTGTGTGTGTGTGTGTGTGTGTGTGTGTGTGTGTGTGTGTGTGTGTGTGTGTGTGTGTGTGTTTATGTGTGTGATACAGGTTGTCACAATGAAATATGGGTATGGCTTTGTGAAATATCCTTTCAGTGATCCTGAATATTTGTCCTCCTCAGATAGGCTGCACCTGTTTCTGTCAGAGATTTATCATGCTGTTGGGTGCAGAACAGTGCCACCGTCCAGCAGAATTTCTATTCTGCTTCTCTTTCTGTTTCACTCTAAACTAACACTACTTCCTGTGCCTCAAGAAGTTTCATTTCAAAATAGGATTTACCAATATTTTTTCTCAGCAAAAATGAAAATCATTGTCCCTGTTTATCACTACTCAAAATTACATCTAATGGGTTTGTAAATTGTAATTTGACATTTACATTATTTTTTCTAATGGTGTAAACCCTAAAGCACAAGTGCTTTTTTGCAGGGGCAACAATAGAACACTTCCTAAGTGATTTGCTTAGTTACGCAACATATGTGGAATCAACCCCATTACTGCAAGATAAAGCTCTTTAGCAGTCTATAAACTTAAATATTGTGTGCTACATTAGTGGTCACACATAATACTTGACTACTATGTTTTAATTATATACAGATAGTGTACTGTTTATGTAAAACTGAGTCAGGAATCCATTCATGTGCCAAGTGACCAAGTGGTGGACTAACTAACTGATCATACCTGGTATATCTGTAAACTACTGAAAAGTATACTGTACAGAGTGAATTAGCTGCATTGCTTCTCTAACTCAACAGTAACAATTCTTCTGCCCTGCAAACTGCCACCTATTCTTAATGTATGTACTAGAAAGTATACAGTGAAATTTATATTTGCATGGGGGAAGGAGTCTGAAGCTGCTTTATGCTATCTGTGACACTCTGGCAGTCGCTCTTCATTCAACTAGATACGTGCTCTACATAGGCCATGCTAGGCACATTTAAAGTCCTTTTTTTCAGACTCAGAAGACTTTCAAGAAACATTTCCATACCATAACATACACAACTTCTTAATTCTTAAGTCTGCTCCTGCTCTTCAACTCCTTGTTAGTCTGTTGTTCTCTGTATTACTTCCTTTTCTCATACTACAAGAGTTTTCTCCTCTCAACAGTAACTGTAGAATGTTGTTCTTTTCATAACCACTACTCCAATCCCCTCAGCTTCTATCCATAAATCTTCTGAAGACGTGGCAAATACCTTCAATAGTTTCTTTACTGAGACCATTCAGTTCCTAGCCAACTAACCCCCAGTTGCTCTAATGTGAATATTGCTACTCCCTGCACACAACTCTCCTTCAGCTTCCAACCAGTCTCTACATCACTTATCTGAGCCCTACTTAAAAAAAAAACTAAAACCATCTACCCTTTCTGCTGATCTTCATTCTGCAGAGCATCTGCAAAAATCAGCAGATGCCATAGCATACCCCATCTCCATCTTTAAAGAACCATAGCAGAAGCTGCCATTCCCTCCATCTGGAAAATATCCCATGTTATACCACTTCATAAAGGAGGCAGCTCCACTGAACTGTCTGTTATACCCATAGCTATTGTCTCCATTGGCTAAAATTATGGAGAAGTGTATCCATAAACAACTTCATTATCTCATTCAGAACAAACTCTCAGCATGGATTCAGACCCCATCACAGTAGCACCTCGGTCTTTCTCTGTCATAAAACAAAACTGAAATAAACTTTCCCTGACCCTCTTCCTTTATCTCTCCAAGGCCTTCGACATGGTCAACTATCAACTACTTCTCCATACACTGAAAACCATTTCCTTAGATAACCATGCCTTCCACTGGTTCCAATCTTATCTGAGTGGTAAACAACAGGCTGTCCTATGGCAGGACAATCTATTCAACCTTCAACCCAACACCTTAGGAGTCCCCCAGGGTCTATATTGGGACCCTTTCTTTTTTCTATTTTTATTAATGACCGCCACACTGTCATCCCAGATGCAACCTGCATTCAATATGCGGATGACTCCACACTGATTTGCTCAGCCACCCCCCAATCAACTCTTCTGACATTAACCCAGAATACTTTTAATACAGTTGAAAATTGTTTCTCTGATCAGTGTCTGATCTTAAATCCTAATAAAACTAAGCTGCTTCTTTTCTCCCCCCACACGTAGGTCCTCCTCACTATCCTTTACCATAAAATCTAATAATGGCACCATTATCTCACCAGAGGCCTATACAAAACTCTTAGGTGTAATTGTGGATAATAACCTTAAATTTGATATGCACGTCAACCAAACTATTAAAACCATAAACAAAAAACTTGACTCACTATATAAGATTAAACCTTTCCTAATCCCACCTGCTAAAACTGCTATTACCCACTCTCATCAACTCTCTACCCTGCTTTATGCCTCCCCTGTACTTACTAATCTGAACAAATCTGATTTTAGTAAGCTGTCTAGGTGCTACAATCACATTGCCAGATTTGCCACTGGCATGCCCTATAGGACGCACCACTGTCATAACCTAAATCACCTTGGGTGGCTTGAACTAAACAGCCTACTCCAGTACAACTAACGTATAGTGGCACATAAAGTTCTCAATCAACCCAAAAACACCTGTACATTATCAAACTCTATAGTAACCCTAGGCCACTTCGCTCATCCAACAAATTGGTGGTTCAAACATTCATACCCGGTAATTCAGCTGGAAACTCTGTTTGCCAACTCTGTTGGTAAAATTTGGAACTCGCTCCCAAATGACCTCACTATTGAACCCTCTCTTACTAAATTCAGAGTCTCAAGCAGTATTTTAAATCACATTGGTTATGTCCCTGTTCCAGTTCTGACTAATTCCTTCTCCATCATTGTGTGCTAAATATTTCTTTCTTTTAACCCTAGTTATGTATTAATTTGTTAGTCTATAATCCATACGAAATATTAATTATGAGAGATTGTACAACTAGTATGTTTTAACTTGAGTCTGTATTCTGCCCTTCATATGTATAATGAATTTATTTTTGTATGTATGTTTGATCTTTCTGTATGCATGTTTGGAGCTTTTCTCCCCATGCCTCTGCTGAAAAAGGACATGTATCCAGTCGGACTATCCCGGTCAACAAATGTAAAATAAAAATAAATAAATAATAAAAAATAACTGTTGATGTGAATCTTTAACCTTTTCTTTTCTGTAATCTTGATCACGCAGATTAATCATTAACTCCTCCCTCAGCCACTTTTATACTCAAGCATACGTCTCAATTAGGTTCATAGGTTCATACTAGGCTATCTGCCCTAGGGCATTTATAAGCCTAGCCAGAGTGTGTTTGGCTTTCGCCACCCATTTTAAATTAATTTTGCTATGCCTTTTTTTGAGGTTAGTATACTGTGCCTCTGTCTAACAGTGACACAGAAGTGATAGCCGGGGTAAACCTACGATCTCCCATCCACTCATCAAGATTCCTCTTGAAGAGAGTCAATGTGGGACTCTGCCTAACCTGGACTGGGATTTTATTCCAGAGTGAAGGGAGCCTCTGGGTTATGAATCTGTCCCTCCAGCATGTCCTATTTATTTCAGTGCTGAGGTTCAAGTCTCTCGAGCGTAGCTCGATGGGATTTGGATTTTCTGAGGTGCAGCATGTCCATTAATTCGGGTTGGACATGGCTTTATATGTCAGGCACAGATCGCCTCTGAGCAGGCGGTATGCCACTGAGTAGAGCTGGAGTTTCTTTAACCAGGCAGCATATGGCATCTGTTTGAGCCTTTGATCCTCTTGGTGAGGTACTTTTGGGGTCTTTCCAGTTGCTGCAGGTGTCTGGTAAGGTACATCCCAAAAGGGGCATTGTACTCAATTATGGGCCTGATGAGGGATGAGTAAAGAGGTACGATGACCTCCCCTGATCTAGATGTGAATCCCTTCATGATTAGGTGGGCTATATAAAATGTTTTTCTAACCACTTTGGCCATGTGGTTGTCAAATGAGAAATTGCTATCAACTTGGGTCCCCAGGTCCCTAATGACTTCTTCTGTACTTAATGGATTACCACCTACGTGGTAATTTGTGGGCACTTTGTTTTTGCCAAAGGGGATGACTATACACTTTTGGTGTTTAGCTTGAGGCCATGGCTCTGGCACCAGTTGTCTGTTTCTATGAGGCCCTTTTGGAGGATGCTTGTGTCGGCTGGAGAGTTGATTATGGCGCCCAGTTTGCAGTCATCTGCGAACTTGGTCAGCCACAGTCCTTCCGTGTTGGCCTGTACTGCCGAGAAATATATACCGAACAAGAGAGGTCCCAGGACTGAGCCTTGTGGGACGCCACTTGTAACTGGTTTGGAGTCTGACATGGTTCCAGCAATTCTAACCATGTGGGTTCTGTCCTTGAGCCAGTTTGCAACCCATCTAGTGACATAGGGGTCTGTCCTTCATAAAATCTGTGGCTTCTGGCAAATCCGTGAAGACTGAATTCAGAAAATAATGAGATGCATTTGAATTTCTGATTTCATATCCTTCAAAGAATGCATGGTAACAAAATATTTTATTCTAGAAAATTTCTAAACTATGAGCAATATTAAAAAGGTGTCCCTGTTTTTCTGCCTTTGTCCAATTTTTTTGTCCTAACAGGTTGGAGGTATGCACTCAGTCATATAGATTTATGCACATTTCAGTATGGATGTCTGTCAACATCTAGACCTTTATTTCTTTCTCTTCTTGTAATCCTCTCCTGTGACTGCATACCCTAACCTAATTCCTCTACTGCAATCCACTTTCGCTATTACTTTTTCCTGGTATAATTTCTTTATATACATTTCACTCACTAAATACACACACACACACACACACAGATATATATATATATATATATATATATATATATATATATATATATATATATATATATATATATATATATATATATGTGTGTGTGTATATGTGTATATATATATATATATATATATATGTGTGTGTGTGTGTGTATATGTATATATATATATATATATATATATATACTTTTTTTATTTCTGCAGCTCTTCTCCTTCTGCTAAAAGGGGGTCTTGCATGACCCAGTCGGGACTTCCCTGTAACGACATGCAAATAAATAGCTAAATTATAATCGGTTCATTAGAGAATTGCAGCCTGCAATCAACAGTGCAGGCTAAGTGGGATTGCAAAAGCAGCGAAGCTTGCAATCCTATTGTACTTTGAGATGTAGTCATGACCCATGGTACTCCCATCACTAGTGATGCTGAAGAAAATAAACGTAAAAGACAAGCCTCGAATATGACTGTCTGATTCTTCTGTGCTCTGCCCCTTTATACTGTGTGCTGCATAACTGTAAATACTGCATTGTATCTTTGTTCTCTATCTTCTTTGGTAAACAGCCATCATCTTATTGAGTATCTTCAGTATACAAAATGGGGGGGGTGGCATTTAGTGAAGCATGTTTCACTGTATTTGGTCGAATGTGGGAAAACTCAGATCACTAGGGATCTCAAACTTAAGAAGACTAGGAAAATAAGGATTTGAACTTGTCTTTTGCATGAGCCAGCACAATTTGAGTTTACCAGAAGTGTGTAGTTTTATTTATTAATAGTGCTTTTGTTTCCCGTCTTTATCTGGTCTATGTAACTTTTCAGAGTACTCGGAATGAAACACGTGGTTAAAGTGTCACAAAACACTGTTACAGTTACTCATAGGTGTTAATGACATTCTCTGTAAGACCCCCCTGTAAAAAAGCTGTGTGATGCAATGCTTTAACTAGTACAATGTACTAGTAGCCTTCCTTCTCTCATGCTAACAACTTGTGTGGGTTGGCACAAAGTGCCAATATGTGTTTTTTCAAAAGTAAGAGCAATAAACTTAATAAGAAGGCAACCTTATAAGTGGTTCAATAAAAAACTAATTTTATTTTGTGAAGGAAAAGTTAACATGTCACTTTTTTCCCATCAATAGTTTATAACTCAGCTCTTCAAACTTCAGTACCTAAAAATGTGGAACACTGCCTCTCATAATATGGAACAAACGTGGAACACATACTGACAGTTTGTTAACAAATTTAGCTAGGAAGCTCACGGGATTGGTTAAAATGCAGTTATATTTATATTTTTTATGAATTAATATGATTTGGTATTATTTATAATGGGTATTATTTAGGAAAATTCTAAACACTGAATCTGTGACAGACCCCCTGAGTTAGGAACAGTGAGGAACATGGCTTTTTAAGACACAGAATAAGAAACGTTCCTCATGATGAGGTACAGCTGAAAGGTATGGTTTATAAAATGTTACTGGGTAACTGTGAAAAGCCACCCAGGATGATGAATAAACAGCAAATCTGTTTTTGCAACTCAGATGACAAGACCATTCTGCCTTGTGCAGGAAAATGCTTAACAAGCTGCACAACCACTAGCAACATCGTCTTGTGAAGTTTCACTTTTCGTTTCACTCTGAACTTGCACTACTGTGCCTAAAGTAGTTTCACTTCAATAATTCTGCTCAGGACAAGAGTCTTACTTGCATTTGTGACATACATGGAGAGCTGTGAGGTGTCTCTCTCTACATATCCCTCAGGTTCTGCTAGCAATGTCATTCACCCCATGTTTGTGTGTGTGTGTCTGTCCACATCTGCTCTTGTGTGTGTGTGTGTGTATGTCCACATCTGCTTGTGTGTGTGTGTGTGTGTGTGTGTGTGTGTGTGTGTGTGTGTGTGTGTGTGTGTGTATGTCCACATGTGCTCGTGTGTGTGTGTATGTCCACATCTGCTTGTGTGTGTGTGTGTGTGTGTGTGTGTGTGTGTGTGTGTGTGTGTGTGTATGTGTGTATGTCTACATCTGCTCGTGTGTGTGTGTGTGTTATTGTGTATGTCTACATCTGCTCGTGTGTGTGTGTGTGTGTGTGTGTGTGTGTGTGTGTGTGTGTATGTCCACATCTGCTCGCGTGTGTGTGTGTGTGTGTGTGTGTGTGTGTGTGTGTGTGTGTGTGTGTGTGTGTGTGTGTGTGCACATTTGTGTTTTTGCTTCTGGGGAGAATGTGTGCCTGTATGTAGTTTGCTAGGTACTGTGCTGCTGTGTAGCACAGTTAGTGCAGCACTGTATGGAACAGTGCAAAGCTGCTCAAGCTGAGCAATTTATAGTAATGTACATTTCCACTTAATGAAGTACTTACTACAACAGTGGAACTGTACATAACAATGACTCAGTGCAGTGTACCTTGGTGTACAGCAGCCCAATTATGAATCCTAGCAATGGTGTGCTATGGACAGGATGACAGTGACTGACAGCTATCAATGCAGTATTCCCATGACATGATAATGTATGTTACCACTCTTTCAAATGTATGTGGGCCTCTGAGTAAGTATGTAGTCTTAGTCCAAAGTGGCAAGGTGGATTCAGCACACCATAAATATTTTAGCAGATAGGTAGGTCCTTATCTACACCTCATTATCATTCAATAGACTTTCCAGGTGGGCTCATCCACTTAGGCATTGGGGTATATGAATGATCCCTTTAATGATGACCCCTTGCCTAACACCATGTGATGAAACATAACAAGTCTGCAATCATGAGAGATATGCATTCTCTAGATCGCAACCACAAATTCTTTCCATCTGCTGAAAAAGCATTCACAAATCTTTCCAGTTACATTTTGCAGATTTCAATTATTGAGAATATTTAAGAGAAAAAAGGTGTGCTTGTTGCTGTACAATTTTCAGACTAAATGTGTAGTTTCTTCCCAATAGAGTAAAACGTTTTCTAAAGTAATAATTAGGGTCTTACCGTTTACTGTTTTCCAGAGACTTTATATGATCAACACAACAACTGTGTGACCACCAGGTGTCGGTAATAACGCAGATATCACTGATGTATCTGTTAAACATGAAACATACAGACGTGACTAATGATTTGTGACTGCACACAATGTTCTCTGTTACACTACAAGATAGATGATCTAACTGCTAACCAAAGGATTTTAAGAGAAGACAGAGATGAAGGCTGTGCCCATCTATCAGAAAATGATATTGGAAGAAGATAGTTAAATTGTCCTTTGTCATGTCAGATGTCTTCAGTGAAAGTATCTATGAATGAGACCAGCAGGCAATTATCTAATCACTTCAGCAGTTACTGAACACTATCTAATGAAACTAAATAAAAGATTGTGTGAAAAATCATCAATGCAGCAGACACAGCTCACAAATGCTATACATTGTGAGGATTGTCACTCATTCTGGCACTCATAACAGTCTGTACTGCAAGGACACATCAAATGTCCACTTTAACTAATGAAATCTAGAAGCTTAAATTCATAATGATTTATGATGCTCTGTAATTACTAAAATTCACTTGTTTTTACCATACTTTTCACTTCAGTATAAAGTTTTATCCTCTGTGAAATATTTCTCTCACTTGCAACACAAAGAGTCACTTTTTTTGTAACAAAATATTTAGAAGTACATCAAGAATAGGCCTTAAAAGGGCACAGAGAAGTGCAGAATGCGGTAGCATTCTTGGTCTAAAAGTGTCTTTCATGTCCCCTGCTGATTAAGGGCCTACACACCCGTCATGCACATCAGACCACCCATGTCAGATAATCTTCAAACTGTTAGACTCCAAGCATGCAATAAAATGAAACCTTTTACAGTTAATTGGATAACAAGCTTGTATCTGTCAGGACTGTGTTTTGGTACAACACAGAAGCCCTAGACATTTGCAGAAATAGGAAGACTTCAAGTCTTTCAATAAAATAAAAAGACCTGTTAAAGTAATAACAAGCCAGAATCCTTCAAATAAACTGTGATACTGTTTTTAGAAAGGCGAATCAAAATCTGTAATTTCAAATGCTGGATCATTCATCAACTTTTCTTCAGTTCCATCTATTAGAGGAATCTCTGGATAACATTTCAGTAGACTACTCCTCTTAGCCTACACTAAACTTACAGACATTTTCTATGAATCAGCTGAAAAAGATCACATGCAATGGCAAGTTTACAGCAGTTCCTACTCAGCAGTAAACCTGTTAAGTGCCTATCCCTAAAAGTGAGGGCAACCAAATTATAGGTTCATAGGTAGGTACTAGGCTATCTGCCCAAGGGCATTTATAAGCCTAGCCAGAGTGTGTCAGCTTTCACCACCCCATTGATTAATTAACTGAGCCTCTGTCAAGAAGAGCCAATGAAATGACCCCAGGGGTGTATTTTCTGTTACCCATCCACTCGTCAAGGTTTCTCTTGAAGAGTGTTAGTAAGGGGCTCTCCCTAATGTAGCTAGGAATTTTGTTCCAAAGCATGGGGAGTCTCTGTGACAGGAATCTATCCCTCCAGCATGTTCTATTTATTGTTGTGGCGAGGTTTGGCTCACTAGAGCGAGTGGCTCGCAGAGACTTGGATTTCTTTAGGTGGAGCATGTCCATCAATTCTGAGTTGGACATGGCTTTGTAAGTCAGGCAGAGATCACCTCTGAGTAAGCGATATGCGACTGAGTACAGCTGGAGTTTTTCCAGTCGGGCCACATAGGACATATGTTTGAGGCCAGTAATCATCTTGGTGAGGTACTTTTGTGGTCTTTCCAGCTGTTGGAAGTGTCTGGTGAGGTACATCCTAAATGGGACATTGTACTCTATGATGGGTGTGATGAGCGACAAGTAGAGGGGCACTATAACCTCTATTTCTAGATGCAAACCCTTTAGTAATTAGATGGGCTACACAGAAGGATTTCCTAACTACTTTGGTAATATGATTGTCAAAGGAGAGATTACTATCTACCTGGGTCCCTGGATCTCTTATTACCTCTTCTGTATTAAGGGGGCTGCCACCTATGTGGTAATTCATGGGTGTTTTGTTTTTCCCAAATGGGTTGACTATGCATTTTTTGGCATTTAGCTTGAGACCATGAATTTGACACCAGGTGTCCATCTCAGTAAGGCCCTTTTGGAGAATGTCCGTGACAGCCGGAGAGTCAATTATGGCTCCCAGTTTGCAGTCATCAGCGAACTTGGTTAGCCATAGTCTTCGTGTGTTTGCCTGTACTTCTAAGAAGTATATGCCGAACAATAGGGGTCCCAGGACTGAGCCTTGTGGGACACCACTTGTGACTGGTTTAGAGTCGGACCTGGAGCCCACTACTCTTACCGTGTGAGTTCTGTCTGTAACCCAGCTGGCAACCCATCTCATGACGTAGGGGTTTATGTTCAGGCTGGTGAGTTTTTCTATAATTCCAGAGTGGGGAATGGTGTCAAAAGCCTTGGCAAGGTCAAGGTAGGTTGTGTGAACTACCTTTCCCCTCATCTATGGCCTTGGTGACTGTCTTGAAGAAGTCAACCAGGTTTAGTAGGCATGATCTGCCCTTAACAAAGCCGAACTGGGTCCGGTCAAGTGTTTGGAGGTTCTCAATGTCTTTGTTAATGAGTTCCATGATGATGCGCCCCATAGCCTTGCAGACCAGACTAGTCAGGCTTATGGGGCGATAGTTACCAGGGTCAGTTGTGGCCCCTCCTTTGTGGAGAGGAATAACCATTGCTGTGCGCCATTCTATGGGTACATAGCCTGTGAAGAGGCTGAGGTTGAACAGTGTGTTTAGGTGGGGGGTTAGTTCGCTCTGTAGTCCGTGCAAGACGCAGCCTGGGACACCATCTGGCTCCATTGACGCTGTGCTTTTGGCTTTTGAAAGGGCTGTTTTCACCTGTGTGTCTGTGATTTCTGGGACACTACACTTTTCCGGTATTGTTGTGGGCCCTTTTGGGGGTGAGAGGGGGTAAAGTTTGCACTGAATCTATCTGCCTGGATGTTGGCAATATCAGTGGGTTCAGTATATTTTGTGCTATTTTGCACTAGCTCAGAGCATATCTGCGAGTTGCCACTTAGATTCTTGACATAGCTAAAGAAGGCTTTGTGGTTATCTTTCGAATCCTTGGCTATTTTTCTTTCGAAGTTAGCCTTAGAGGATTTTATGAGGGACCTTAGTTTTTTACTGATACTGATCAGGGATGTCTTTCCTTCTTGGGATTTGCTTTTTTCTGAACTAGTTTCCTCCTTCTGTTGTATAGCCTGTTTACGGCAGAGGTCCACCAGACTGATTTCCTTCTCTTAGGGGAGTGAGTCTTGGTTTTGCTAGGGATGGCATGATCCGTGCATCCTTGTAGGTGCTCATAGAGTGCATTTGTAAAGGTTCCTGCATCTTGGACACTGTTATCCTTTAGTGTGGAGGCTGTGAAACTTACCACCTTTGTCTTAAGTAAGGTGAAGTTTGCTATAGAAATGTTTTTCGCTGTGGTTTCCTTGGTTGGAGGTGGTGGTGTGGTGTGGACATCCAAAGTTATTAGTTTATGGTCTGATCTAACCAGTGATGGGTTGACCTCCGGTGTGGAACACCTGTCACCCATGTTGGTGATGACCAGGTCCAACATGTTTTCACCTCTGGTAGGGGAGTTTACCAGCTTATCCAGGACATTTGAGTTGATAAATTCCAGGAAGCGCTGGACCTGGGAGTTTGTACTTCAGTAGTTTTCCCAGTTAATGGTAGGGTAATTGAAATCGCCCAATATCAGGGTGTTCTGTAGGACCTTCATGTTTTCCAGTGTCTCCAGAAAGGTGGAGTGTTGGTCCTGGGTCATAGAGGGTGATCTGTAGCAGGCCACAATTTGCATTGCAGATTTGCCTGATGTTAGTTGTACATGGATGATCTCGGAGGTATCATACTGCGCCACTAACCTGGAGGTGTAGGTATCCTTGATGAATATGGATACACCCCCTCCTTTTGTGTTTCTGTCCATGTTTTGTGGCTGAAATGTGTGGTATGAGTTGTAGCCCGGTAGTGCAGGGGTGCTCTGTGGAGCCTTGAACCAGGTTTCAGTTACTGCACAGATGTCAATGTTCTCCATACTGAGGAGTGCTTTGAGCGCATGCATTTTGAGATTTAAACTCCTGGCGTTAAGTAGCATAACCCTCATTTTTTATTTGTGCTGTTTACGGAGGTGGGTTTGACTTTTGAGCCTTGCCTAAAAAGGCACTATGGGGGCAGCAAGAGCCTTGCCCAGTATTCAAAAACCTACGGGTGACAGGTGCAAGCCGTCTCTTGCTAAGCAACAAGGCTTGTCGAGCATGTCGTCCAAGGCTGACAGACACTGGATCCCCTTTGAATGACACCAGAAGCTTAACCAGTTGTTGAAATTGATAATTTTTTCTTTATACTGCGGTATCATTCTTGGTGAGGGCAGGATGCTACTCAGGGTCAGGGTCATACCTACCTGGGCTACATGGTCAGAGAGCTCTTCCATGTCTCTTTTCATGTAGTCCAAGGAAGTACAACTCAAGTCATTCACACCAACATGAACAATGACAAAGTCATATTTGTACTTGTTCTGGAGTGACCTGAGTGCTTGTGTTATATGGCAGATTCCCGACAGGCAGCTAATAGTAACCTTCTCCTTGTCCAGCCTAGTGAGTGGGACATCAGTGTGCCTGACTATAGAGTCACCTATTACTAGTGTGTCAGGTATGTTAGTTTGCCTTAAGGGCTGTGATTGTGCAGCAGACTGATTTTGTGTTTTATGTGTTGTCTGGTTTGTGACGGGAGGTGCAGGTTTTTTGGGTGTCTGCTTTGGAGGTCTGTGATGCTTTTGCAGGTTTTGATTTAGAGCCTCCGAGTATGATTTTGTGTATTTATGTGTATTTTTTGCCAGTGCTGGTTTAGTATGTCTATGTGAGACTGGAGGTGTGGTGCAAGTGTTAACCTTCTCCTCATGACTGCCTGTTCCAGTCTTGGGTGGAGAGAGCTTAGCCTTCAATTTAGCTATATAATTGCATCTCTTGCATATGTTAATGTTTTGTGGTAGGAGGAGAGGGTTGTCTGTGTACATGAGGCAGTTGTAACATTGCCTTAGGATACCCAGGTTCACCAGCTGGACTGGAGAGTATACCTGAAATTGCCCTTTGGTTATGCCTGAATAGTAGGGTGAGCTGCTTAGTTGATTGGTTGGTGAGGGGTGAATAATGAGCTTTGCCCTGCTGGACAATCAAGTGTCGGAGTATACTAGTGCTTGCTATTAGGTCTGAGCAAGTGCTGGACTGTAGGATGCTTTTTAAGTGCTTAGGTTGAGAGTTAGACTACTTTCAAGGGAAAAACTGAAGTGGAGACTTGGTGGAGCCGGGATAAATTTAGCCCTAGCTAACCGGGCTTCCCAGATGTGCAAAACCGTGCAAACATGGTTTTTACAGCAGGGAAATGAAAGAGAGAGAAATTAGCCCAAAATGGCCTATAAATTACTAACGTCTGGGCTGGAACCACTCCTCCAGGGACAGATGGCTGCTCAAAGCTCCCTCTCTCACAGGTGAACAGAGAAACCTCCTTCTATCCAAGTAAGGTATGGGCAACTCAGAAACTTTTAACATAGCCCTGAATTTAGCACTAGCCTGAAAACTGGACTTTACTAGCTTAGAAAGGTGGGAAACAAGGAAATATTTTTTTGAAAAGATAAGGCAAAAACACAAAAAATACACTTAAAACAGCTTTAAATGACTACAAACAGTAAAAAATACACGTAAAACAGCTTTGGATGACTACAAACAATCAGAAAAGGATTTTAAACAAATTACCCAATTAACCAGTAAAATAATCTCAAAACTGAGCCCTGTTCCTTTAGTCTTCAATCAGGCAAGTTCTAACTGCACACTCTTGCCACTGGGGTACAGGGGAACCTTTTCCAAGAAAGAAGGCCTGGATTCGTGCTCAAGTTATACAAACAAAGCTAGATTCAGCAGGCCTGGATCTAGTCTATGCTAAAGCAAACAAGGTGCATCAATTTCAGTAAGAAACAGTTCAAATATGCAGGCACTATAAGTCTTTAACCAGAAATTCCCAGCTCAGAAGGGCAGAGTCCAGCCTCTCCTCCCACAAGAGTGCAGACCACGAACCTTCTTAATGTAAAATAACTGGCCTGAAGCCCAAGTGCTTAAACCAGAACTAATACACTTTTAGAATAACAGACACTGAGCCTTCAATCAGCAGTTCCCAACTTAGAAGGATGTATGCTACCTGTCGTGCCGCAACAGTGCAGACCACAAACCTTCTTAATGTAAAACAACTGGTCCAAAAGGCTTAGAATGATAGTTACACCAAGCAGTAATAAATACAATTGAGTACTTTTAAGATGAAACATAAGCAAAATAAAGTAGGAAGAAACACAAATAGAGTAAAAGCAGATGAAAAAAGTGCAATTTTTTTGAGTGAGCAAATGAGATGGGCTCAAGAGGAGTATCCAAATGCAAATTTACAGAGCCACAACTTCCAGCTAGATAGTATTCAATGCAACACAAATAAATCAATTTAAATACTGTATTATTTGAAAAAAGTGCAGATAAAGATTTACTTAAATTCACTTATACATCCAGTTGATTGCATGCAGGTCTTAGCTGGCCAAAGCTCAGAGTTTAAGCAGAAAATAATCCAAAATGTACCACTTATACAAGGCAAAAAACGAATAACAATGAAGTGAACTACCCCCCATTTATCACTGGCTATGCAGGAATTCTAACATGCATTAATTGAAAAAACAGAGCCACAACTTACAGCTACATAGTATTCAATGCAACACAAATAAATCAATTTAAATACTGTATTATTTGAAAAAAGTGCAGATGAAGATTTACTTAAATTCACTTATACATCCAGTTGATTGCATGCAGGTCTTAGCTGGCCAAAGCTCAGAGTTTAAGCAGAAAATAATTCAAAATGTACCACTTATATAAGGCAAAAAACAAATAACAATGGTTATGCAGGAATTCTAACATGCATTAACTGAAAAAACAGAGCCACAACTTCCAGCTACATAGTATTCAATGCAACACAAATAAGTCAATTTAAATGCTGTATTATTTGAAAAAAGTGCAGATAAAGATTTACTTAAATTCACTTATACGTCCAGTTGATTGCATGTAGGTCTTAGCTAGTCAACATTCAGAGTTTAAGCAGAAAATAATCCAAAATGTACCACTTATATAAGGCAAAAACCGAATAACAATGAAGTGAACTACCCACACTTATCACTGGCTATGCAGGAATTCTAACAAGCATTAACTGAAAAAACAAAGCCACAACTTCCAGTTAGATAGTATTCAATGCAACACAAATAAATCAATTTAAATGCTGTATTATTTGAAAAAAGTGCAGATAAAGATTTATTTAAATTCATTTATATGTCCAGTTGATTGCATGTAGGTCTTAGCTGGCCAAAGCTCAGAGTTTAAGGTTATGGAACCATCACCTCAATCAAAGTACCTCAGAAACCATTCCCAAGGCCGCATTCCCAAATCACCACTAGAAACGTCTTTGAGGTTGTGAGTCAGCTGGTGGAGAAAACAGCAAACAGTACAGTCATTGAGATCTCAGTGAACTCATCTAACATTATAAAACACAAACAAACAAACAATACAATTCTGGAAGAAAGCCATAACAAGACTTATATGGCAAACAACACCAATTCCTAAATATTTACCTTGATGCATTAGCTTGTCTGATACTTTTATAGTCATAGCACTTCATCATTTTACCAGTCAACAGACATCCACAGAACAAAATAATTATAGGAAGAGAGAAAACACTTTATTTATGGGGCAGTTTTTCTGACTACCAAAGTGATTGTAGGCATGTGAAATGCATGTATAGTTCAAGGCAGGGTAGAGACATATGCAGGTCTGCATGCAAATCTGAAAATAGAATTCCTATATCAACACCTAACAGGTTACATAACACATCTATATCAACACCTAACAGCTTATATAAAACTCCCATATCAACACCTAATAGCTTACATAACACTCCCATATCAACACCTATCAGCTTATATAACACTCCTATATCAACACCTAACAGGTTACATAACACTCCCATATCAGCACCTAACAGCTTATATAACACTCCCATATCAACACCTAACAGGTTACATAACACTTTTATATCAACACCTAACAGCTTACATAACACTCCTATATCAGCACCTAACAGGTTACATAACACTCCTATATCAACACCTAACAGGTTACATAACACTCCTATATCAACACCTAACAGGTTACATAACATTCCCATATCAACACCTAACAGGTTACATAACACTCCTATACCAACACCTAACAGGTTACATAACACTCCCATATCAACACCTAATAGCATACATAACACTCCCATATCAACACCTAACAGCTTACATAGCACTCCCATATCAACACCTGACAGCTTACATAACACTCCCATATCAACACCTAACAGCTTACATAACAGTCCTATATCAACACCTAACAGCTTACATAATACTCCCATATCAACACCTAACAGCTTACATAACACTCCTATATCAACACCTAACAGGTTACATAACACAACTTTAGCAACACCTAACAGGTTACATAACACTCCTATATCAACACCTAACAGGTTACATAATACTCCCATATCAACACCTAACAGCTTACATAACACTCCCATATTAACACCTGACAGCTTACATAACACTTCCATATCAACACATGCCAGCTTACATAACCCTCCCATATCAACACCTAACAGGTTACATAACACTCCTATATCAACACCTAACAGGTTACAAATCACTTCCATATCAGTAGCTAATGGGTTATATAAAATTCCCATATCACTACCTAATGTGGTTGTATACCATTCCCAGTTATATAACATTCCCATATTAGTGTCTAATGGGTTATGTAACATTCCCATATCAATATCTAATGGTTTACATAACATTCCATATCAGTACCTAATGGGTCCCATAATACTCCATATAAGTTCCTAACAGGATACATAGCATTCCCTTTCAACACCTAAAAGGAAACATAGCATTCCCATATCAATACCTAATGGTTTACACAGCATTCCCAAATCAATACCCAATGGGGTTACATAGCATTCCCATATCAATATAGTATTTCTATAGCAATGTCTAACAGGTTACACACCATTCTTGTATCAATAGCTAACAGTTTAGATCACATTCCCAATGGAATGCCTAACTAATTAATTAGCATTCCCATATCAGTAGCTAACAGGTTAAATAGCATTTCCATATCACTACCTAACAAGTTAAATAGCATTTGCATATCAGTAACTAACAGGTTACATAACAATCCCATATCAATATTTAACAAGTTACAAAGCATTCCCATATCACTGCTAAACAGGCTACATATCACTCCCATCTGAATACCTAATGGGCTTTATATCATTCCCATATCAATATCTTATGGGTTACTTAACATTCCCATATCAATATCGAATGTGTTACCTAACATTCCAATACCAATAACTAATATGTTACGTAGAATTCCCATATCAGTACCTAATGAGTTGCCTAGCATTCCCATATTAATTCCTAATGGGTTTCCTAGCATTCCAATATCAATACCTAACAGGTTACTTGGCATTCCTATATCAGTACCTAATGGATTACCTAGCATTCACATAATTCCTAATGGGTTACCCAGCATTCCCGTATCAGTATCTAACAGGTTACCAGGCATTTACATATCAATACCTAATGGATTATGTATAATTCCCATAACATTACCTAACAGGTTACCTAGCATTCCCATATCATTACTTAACAGGTTCCTTAGCATTTCCATATCAGCACCTAACAGGTTACACAACATTCTCATATCAATGCCTAACAGGTTGTATAAAATTCCCATAACTATATCTAACAGGTTAAAAAGCATTCCTGTATAAATACCTAATGGATAGCATAGCATTTTCCTACCAATACCTAAGCGGTTATGTAGCATTCCCATATCAGTACCTAACTGGTTACATAACACTCCCATATCAATATCTAACAGGTTACACAACATTCTCATATCAGTACTTAACTGATTACTTAACATTCCCATATCAATACCTAACAAGTTAAGTAGCACTCCCATATGGATATTTAACAGATTATGTGTCACTCCCAAATCAATACTTGATGGGGTTTTAGCATTCCTACCTCAATGCCTAACACTCCCACATCAGTACCTAGCAAATTATCTGACATTGCCATATCAGTTCCAAATGGGCTGTGTAACATTCCCACATCAACACCTAACAGGTTGCATAACATTACATATCAATACCTAACAGGTTACATAGCATTTCCATATCAATAGCTAAATGGTTACTTAACAGTCCTGTATCAATAACCAGTGGATTAAACAGCATTCCAATATCAATATCTAACTGATTATTTAACATTCTTACATCAGTTCTTAACAAGTTGTATAGCATTTCCATATCAATATCCCATTTGTTACATAGCATTCCTGTATCAATATACTATTCCAATATCAGTACCTTGCAGATCACATACAGTTCTCATAACAGTACCTAACAGGATGCATAGCATTCATAGTTTCGTAGGTTCATAGGTGTGTACTAGGCTAATGGCCCTAGAGCCTTTACAAGCCTAGCCCATAGGATTACCCTGGCATCATGCCCCCCGACCTTAGTTCCCAGTGCCTCTGTCGAATAGAGGCACTAGAGTGATCCCAGGGTGAATTTTCTATTTCCCATCCACTCATCAAGATTTCTCTTAAAGAGGGCCAGTGAGGTGCTCTGCTTGACATGCATGGGAAGTCTATTCCATAGCATAGGCGTTCTCTGGGTTATGAACCTGTCCCTCCACCATGTACTGTTGATTGTGGTAATGAGGTTGAGGTCTCTGGAGTGTGTGGTGCGGAGGGATCGGGATTTCTTTAGATGTAGCATTTCTAACAGAGCTGGGTCAGACATGGCTTTGTAAGTCAAGCAGAGATTGCCTCCAAGTAGGCGATATGAGACAGAAAATAGTTGGAGTCTTTTGAGTCTGTCCATCTAGGACAAGTGTTTAAGGCCTAGGATTCCCTTTGTGAGATACTTTTGCAGGCTCTCCAGTTGTTGCAGGTGTCTAGTGAGGTACATGCAAAATGGGGCATTTGTACTCGATGATTGGCCTAATGAGGAAAGAGTAGAGGGAGACAATGACCTCTTTCTTCCTGCATGCAAAACCGTTAGTAATGAGATGTGCCACATAGAAGGACTTTCTGACCACAGTGACAACAATGTGGTCAAAAGAGAGGTTGCTGTCAACCTGTGTTCTCAGATCTCTTATAACGCCTTCTGTGTTCAGTGGACTACCATCAATGTGGTAATTCAAGGGAACCGGGTTTTTCCCAAGGGGGATGACAACACATCTTTTGGCACTGAGGATAAGGCCATGGTTCTGACACCAGTCGTTGGTCTCATTGAGGCCTTTCTGTAGGATGTCAACACCACTTGGAGAGTTAATATCTCCCAACTTGCAATTGTCTGTGAACTTTGTCAGCCAGAGTCCCTTCATGTTGGCCTGAACTTCAGAGAAGTAGATACTAAACAGTAGAGGTACCAGGACCTGTGGGACTCCACTCGTGACTGGTTGGTAGTCTGACTTGAAGTCAGCTACTGTCACACTGTGGGTTCTATCTGTGAGCCAGTTTGGAACCCACCTAGTGATATAGGGGTTGATGCCTAGCTTAGCGAGTTTTTCTATGATTCCTAAGTGGGGAATGGTATCAAAGGCCTTGGGCAGATCAAGGTATGAACCACCTTGCCTTCATCCACAGCTCTGGCGACTGACTCAAAGAAGTTGACCAAGTTGAGCAGGCATGATCTACCCCTTCACAAAACCAAACTTCGTAGGATCCAGAGTTTGGAGAGTCCCTATATCCTTGTTTATTAGGTCCATGATGATGCATTCCATAGCTTTGCATATCAGACTCGTCAGACTAATGGGGCAGTAATTCCCGGGGTCTGTAGTCACTCCTCCTTTGTGGAGAGGGATGACTGTAGCAGTGCGCCATACAGTAGTTACAAAGCCTGAGGTGAGGCTGTGATTGAACAGAGCACACAGGTGAGGTGCAAGTTCACTCTGTAGTTCATGTAGAACACAGCCAGGGATATTATCAGGTCCCATAGAAGCTGTATCCTTGGCCTTGGACAGTGTTGTTTTAACATATGTCAATAACTAACTGGTCATATAGCATTCTCATATCAATACTAATCATCTTACATATCACTCCCATATCAATACCTAACAAATTACATTGCACTCCCATATCAATACCTAATGGGTTACATAACATTCCCATATCAGTATCTAACAGATTACATTAGATTCACATATCACTATGCAACGGGTTACATAGCATTTTCATATCAATACCTAACTGGTTGCATAGCATTCCCATATCAATAGCGATAGGATTATATAACATTTACATATTAATACCAAAGGGATTACACGGGAATGTTATATCAATAGCTGATGGATTACAAAACATTTCCATATCAGTACCTGATGTGTTAATAACATTCCCAGATCAATAACTAATGGTTTACGTGGAATTCCTATGTCAACTCCAAGCAGGCAACACGACATTCCCATAATAATACAGAAGAGGTGTTATAGCATACACAAATGAAGCCCATCAGTCCCCCTTAATAATGGATGCTAACCCTAACCCTGCCCGTAACCTTAATGTGCAGCTTACTTTAAAAAAAAACTTTCTATAGATAACAAACTTGCTTTATGCAGAGGTAGGTTATAAATGCCTGGCCCTCAATGTCCTATATGGATGCAGGACATCATTATTCTTTCGGAAAAACTTGGCTAGGCTTAGAAAGGCCTCCAGGTCATTAGCCTAGTAAGAATCTATGAATCTATCTATGCATGTTCAGTCAAATTTGAGCTGAATATTTGGTAGGATCATGGGTAATATTTCAGAAATGGTATGTTTTTTTTCCTTTTTCAGTGTACTGTGTGTTGACCTTGTGTGCTGCTCGTATAATGAATGGCCGACATGATTTGGTCAATGTTTTTGTGTCAAGTCATTGACCATGTCGACAATTCATTATATAATCATACATACATATATATATATACATATATATATATATATATGTATACGTATATACGTGATCACATAACATTGGGAAAAATGCAGAATTCCACTACAGTGCACAGTGGTCCTGATTAATAAACATTGGTTCACTTAAGACCAACAGTAATTAAAAAAATAAATAAATAATAAACAGCTGAAATTGCACTTATTGGCTAGCAGGATAGTCATTAAATGCAGACACCAAAGAGAAAGGCACATGGAAAAGAAGGGTTTAATGCTAAGATTTTCAACTAGTTTAAAAGCAGTTATCTGTGCCTTTAATGGTGTTTATAAATAAATAACACCACTCCCGTCAGTATATCAATACTATAGCACTTAAGGACTTTTTCCTCTCACCACCTATGCAGTGGACACACAAAGAAGGTGCAGTGAAGTGCAGCAAATGCTTAGTTTTCTGATAATACATGATTTTATGATAATTTACCCTGAATCCGCACTGCTGACTACCTCTGAACATTGTGGGTTCATAGACTGCTACTAGGGCTAACAAGCACTAGGACACTTACAAGCCTAGCCACACACCCTAAAACATTTAGGTCCTGCATATCATGGGCATCTGTATGGGGGCATGTTAGTAGGAAGGTAACTAAACATTTATATGTGGGGGTGTTAATTAGGATAATAGTTTTCTTATTGATGACCTCTGTCCATCAGGGATAGGGGGGCCTGACCGCGGGGGGTTTAAGATTTCCCATCCCGTTGTGAAGGATTCATTTGAATAATGTCAGGGGTGAACTCCGTTTTACATGGATGGGGAGTCTGTTCCATAGTCCGGGGATCATGTGGGACACATATTTGTCTCTCCAGCACATTCTGTTTATATCACAAGAGAAGTTCATATCCAGGATATAGTCATCCTGGTGCTGTTTGTATTGTGCATGTGCAATAAATTGATCCATCTGGGCTGGATCTGATGAAGGCCTGTAAGCCAAGCAAAGATCCCCTCTCAGCAGCCTGCAGGAGACTGAATACAAAGACAGAGACTTTAGACAATCATTGTAGTAAAGGGTATTCATCTCTTGAATTCTCCTGGTGAGAAACCTTTGTGGGTGTTCTGACTGTTGCAAGTGTCTGGATAGATACATGACAAAGGGGAAACTGTATTCAATGACAGGTCTAATAAGGGCTGAGTAGAATGGTACTATAACTTCTTGGATCTAGATATTATACCCTTACACAGAATGATTTTCTTAATATTTTAGCTACACATTGGTCAGAGGCCTGACTGCTGTCTTCGTGTGTTCCCATTTCCCTTACTACTGGGTCAACTCTTGTGGGTGTTTTATCAAAGGCGTAATTATCCTGGGTTAACAGTTTCTCAAATGGCATTATAATGATCTTTTTTGGAATTGAGTTTCAGGCCATGGATTTGACACCAGTCATTTATCTGTGTTAGACCCTCTTGCAAGATGTTGGTGTCTTGGGGGCAATCTATAGTAGCTCCCAGTTTACAGTCATCTGTGAACCTGGTGAGACAGACGCCTTCAACGCTAGCCTTGACTTAGAGAAAGATGACACACAGAAATGGGCCCAGTCCTGGGGTAGTCTGTGACCGATCTATTGGTGGAGACAGTCTCAAAAATCCTAACTTCTTGGATCCTGTCTGTGAGCCAGACAGCAATCCAACAAGTTATGTAAGGATTTACACCTGACTCAGAGAACTTGTCAACAATACCAGAGTGGGGGATTTGTATCAGATGCATTGCCTAGATCATGATATGCAGTGTGCATTGTTTTAACCTCATCCATTCCCTTTTTGAGCCTTTCAAAGAAGTGTATCAGGTTATGTAAGGATGACCTGCACTTAAAGCCAAATTGGGATGGGTCCAGTGTCTGCAGGTTGCCAATGTCCTTGTTTATCATTTGCATGATAATTCATTTCATGGCTTTGCATGCTAGGCTTGTTAGACGGATGGGTCTGAAGTTCCTGGGTTGATGGTCCATACATTTGAAGGTTAATGACTGTTACAGTCTTCCATTCACTTGGAATGTAGCCTGTTTCAAGGCTATAGTTTAAGAGTCCCTCAAGTGGTCATGATAGGTCATACTTTAGACTGTTCAACAGCAACTGGGGATGTTGTCGGGACCCATGGAGGTGGTGTTGTTGGTTTGGCAAGTGCTTGCAGCAACTAGTCCTTGCTAATAGTTGTGGCTATTATGCTGGAGGGGATTTCACAAGGTGTAACTGGGAGAGGGGGAGTTGGGGATAAAGTTTGAGCTGAATTTATCAGCATGTAGATTTGCTATGTCATCTTAAATGGTGAAGGTGTTACTGTTCACCCCCAGTTCAGTACACTGCTGTGTGTTACCTTTAATGTTCTGGATATAGCTGAAAAAGGCCTTGTGATTATCCATAGCTTGCAAGGCTATCCTGACTTCATAGTTGGCCTCACTGAACTTAATTAGACTTCTTAATTTCCTGTTTAGTTGTATAACAGAGATTTGTCTTTAAGGGAGTTGCTCTTCCTTATTTTATCATCTGTTTTCTTCTTTTATCATATACCCTGTTTAGGTGAGGATTACACCACTGGGATTTATTTTTAGTGTTTGTTTTGGGTTTATTTCTGGTAGATATGGCAGCCTCTAAGATAACTCTCAACATCTTAGCTCAAGAAATCTAAAATAACCGTAAGACAAAGGACCAAAAATAGGGACACATTTTAAATATTGCCCCAATTAACTTAGAAAGTTGCTAAAATAACAGGAATTGTGTTAACATGCATTTTTCTGAAGGATATGAAGTCAGAAACTCACATATATGTCATTATTTCGAAACTACAATCAGTGATTTTGTAGAAAACCACAAATTTTATAGGAAACAGATCAAAAATGTGAAGCAAAAACTTGGACATTCTGTAAAAATCTGGGCTGATGAGAGGTATGTTCTCTATGTAGCCATGCACAGTTTTGTATAGAGACTCTGTGATTAATTCTGTATAGGTAGTTGTAGTCTCAGGGTTAGAGGAGCTTTGTGTTTTGACAAACTGTCACTTAATAGGATGTAGTTTGCTTTAGCATAATTCCTGTTACTTGTTTAACTGGGTTTTCTGGATCAGTTTTTACTGTACAGGAGACAGCTTTGTGATCCAACCTCACTAGCAATGACATGAAATGGGGGGGGGGGATGCTCTCTCTTGCAAGTGATTACCACATTCAGTATGTTTAATCCTCTGGTTGGAGGATGCACTATGTGTTCTAGGGTGTTTGTGTTAATAAAGTCCAGGACGCCTTGTGCCTGTAAGTTTCCCAATCTACAGAGTTTTTTAACCAACTGGAAATAAATTATTTACTTCCTTTTCTACGAATAAGAGGATATTTGTTCACTATATCTAACGTCAGTAACTTAATAATTCCTAATGAAGGGCTCTTACTAGCTCAGAAGCTCAAGTAATTGTAAAGCCTATGTTGGAACAATAAGACGTATTAGAAAACCATTGTGCTTCTTTTATCTTTGTGTTTTCTAATTCACTTAAAAGGTTAACAAAATAACAGGTTTTACATTGACATGCTTTTCCTGAAAAATAAGAAGCATGAGACACTAATGTCTGGGCTACTGAATTGTTTGTAACTCTTATTGATTTCCCAGAAAATCAGGGACATGGTAAAAAAAATACATGAGGCAAAATCAGAGATGTACTACAAAATCAGTGACAGTAAGAAGTGTTCCTGCATTCTATTCAACTTTTTTATTCAGAAATTCTGGGTATAAGCAAAAAATAATTCAAAAGGGGACAAAATCAAGAACAATTTTAATTATTACTCTAATTCACTTAAAATTTAGTAGAACAACTAATTTTGCAGTGGTATACAGTTTATGAACAATATGAAGTATCTGGCATTATTTACTTGTCTTAGTTTGTTTGTCTTTTCGGCTTTTCCAGGTTAGGGGTCTGGTCCGCTAATGATTGGCAGTAGATTTTTATGGTATCAAGTTGCCAGCCTGACACCCAACGTTCAGCAAAGGCACGCCCATTCACGCATGTCTTTCGGAGGCCACTTGACCGCGGGGGGGACATGCAGACTCCACACAGAAGGCACTCCAGCTAAGAATCGAACAGGAGAACCTCTTGCTGTGAGGCAATAATGCTACCGCTGTACCATCACAGCTATTTACTTGTCTTAGTGATTTACCAAAAGAAAAAAGAATAGAGACAGGCAAAATCAGGGAGAGTTGAGAGTCAGAGATCCCTGAAATAATACTTTCTGCCATTTGGAGCAGCATACATTTCTATGGCTATGTTTTACCAGTTTGGGTGAGCAAAGCTGATTGACAGAAGTAGCTATCTGTTTGGGAAGAAGAAAAGGATAACTTTTAACTTATACAAGGAACATTCCTCATGATGTTTGTTTAAAATTCATGCTCCACATTGTTCCACACTGATGAATTCTGTCATATATCCATTGTTGAGATTTTTGTATTAACAAAAATGCCATGGTAAATAATACACATTACCTCATTAAAACAACTTTTTAGTAAGTATAAGGAAACTGTTTTTAACCACGCTGTGAACTTTCTGGTTGATGTTGTAAATGTTTCTGTTTCCCACATTTTGTCCATGTGGTCTTTAGTATTTTTGTCTGCTTATGTTTCTATGTTGGCAAGACTGACCGGAAGCTGAAGAACCACATCTACAAACATTTATATGATAATAAAGATACTAAAGACACCAATGCACTAAGTAAGCATATAATGGAGAACAACAATCACAAATTTTTATTTTTCATTATAGACAGTATCAACACTGATGTTAGAGGAGGAGCATGGTCACTATTGTTGAAAAAAAAAAGAATTATATTGGCAGCCACACCTGAATGCAGGGAACTGGCCAGGCTTAAATGAAAATATTTCAATCATCTCCTTACTGAAATTAAAGGCATTGGAGAGGTAATATGACCTCCCAAATAATTACTTTTTACTATACCATGGAACACACATACACACATCATATTGTTATTTTACATGGTTTTAAATGTTTTTTATTCCATTTATTACATAACATCAGTCTTTTTATAAATTTGCAGTTTCATTTTTTATTTAATGTATTTAACTTGTATTTATACTGCTGTGGGGGTTTTGTGTCTTGCAGTCTGTTACTATATTTAGGATTTCATTTTAATTTAGTCATCTCATGGATATTTAATGTAAAGTCATTTATCTGCCCTAATCAACTTTAAATGATGTCACTTCCTGTTTGGTTTGTATAACAGGAAGTACCTATGCTTTAACTGTTGTCTGATGAAGCCTAGATTATCTAGACAAAAGCACTTATCCATTTTGTTCCTGGATTTATGTACTGATTTTGATTAAAGTGGTTTTGTGATTTTTACTACTGAGTCATCCATTTTTGGTGAGTGGGTTCAATCCAGCTGCTTCACTTGGGCTAGTTTTTTTTTTTACCTAATCTAGAGAGGTGAGAAAGAGGACTGAAGAAGAGAAACATGGAGAAAGACATCAGACTGATGAAGACACCAAAGAAAGGAAGAAAGGCAATATATGCAGGTTCAGAGACTCTCGTCTGAAAGGGGCAACAGGGCACAAGGAACAGGAAGAAAATTAGAATATTAAAATTTATTGGAATAAGGTGGTCAGCCTTGGCAAACAATATTTTACAGGAAACAAAAATGGGTGGAATCAGAAAACAAGTAAAAGGATGTGAAGGTAAATTTTGGAGATTTGTTCTAAGTCAGACAAAGAAAGTTTAAAAAAAGATGATTTGAAAAACAGATCCCAGTGGGATAATTCTGGATTAATAGCAGAAGCAGAAGAAGTCGATTGAGAAACACAACTAAATTTATATAAGATTAGACCATGGAGTGGGACAAAACAGTGGTTGCCTAGAAACACCAGTCAACAGTATACACAGAGTAGGGCAGACATATAGTTGCACTGCCATCAAACAAGAACATGTTTTCTAAGGGAAGCTGCTTAGAAGAGAGGCCAGTAGTGATGATGACATGGCAAAATGAACATGATGGAGAACTTTTTGGCATTGGTAAATCAGGAAATAGTAGAAATGAGTCCAGTGCTATGGCATCTAAAACAGGAATGGGTTTGAAAGCTGCCAGTTTTCAGTAATTATGAAAATCAAGTGTCAGGAGAGGGAACATTACTGTCTTACTACACAGGAAGACATTAAGTTATGTGAAGACAGTGAGGGGTATTTAGAAATGGATGACCACTTCCTGAAGGAGGAGGAAGAGAAGCACCAATGAGATGGGATGAAGAGTATGTGAAGGTGTGTGCCAATAAGGCACCCAACAGCAATACATGGAACAGGCATCTGGAGCAAGCTATGGCAGCCTTAAAACAAAAAAGGACAGGAGTTTATAAATGTGCTCATTCATTCGTTTATTTATTTTCATTTATTTTATTTATTTATTTATTTTACATTTGTTAACCGGGATAGTCCGACTGGATATATGTCCATTTTCAGCAGAGGCCCGGGGAGAAAAGCTCCAACAATAACAAACAAGAAAAATACAATATACAAAAAGATAATGTACAAAAAACAAAAACAAATTTTTTTTTTTTTTTTTTTTTAGCAAGGAGTCAAGAGTTATCATGAGGAGTAGTGACAAAATAATGATAAGATAACATCAAGTGAGGTTGGAAAAAGTAGCAGTTGCTAAGGGTGATCCTTATGGATAGTCCATGGATTAGCCAGGTTTGGTACAGTAGCAGGTCCATTTTAACCCCAGGTATTGTTTGAGCTTGGCTTTGAAATGATTTATTGAAAAAAGTGAGGTAATCTCAGGGGGTAGATGGTTCCAAGATCTACCTAGAGAGTTAGAAAGGAGAGAGTCACCGGCTAGGTTATTAGTTTTGTAAGTCTGGATGAGGACTCTGTTAGAGGAACAAAGTGGTTGTGAGTTGTGATACAGGGTGACTAGGTTTTTGAGTGCAGGGGTGTTTTCAGGGTTGTATATGATTTTGTGGGCCAAAATCAGTTGGTTGTAGAGCAGTAGAGTAGGTAGTTCGAGCCAACCGAGCTGGGTTAGGTTGATGCAGTGATGTGTCCTAAAGGGGAGCCCAGTGGCAAATCTGGCTATGTGATTATAACAGGTAGTGATCTTATTTAGAATTGTCTTGTTGTTGTTTAGAAGAAGAGGGGATGCATATAGGAGAGTAGAGAGAAGGTGAGATCGAGCAATGGCTACCTTGGCTGGAGGAGTCAGAAAGTTTTTTATTCTATACAGGGATCCTAGTTTTTTATTGATGGTTTTGATCAATTGGTTAACGTGTAGGTCAAATTTTAAGTTGTTGTCAATAATGACCCCTAGAAGTTTAGTAGATGGGTCAGGTGAGATGACCATTTAGATCCATCATGTAATATCCCCGCCAGAGAGGAGAGGGAATGAATAAATAAATCTAGGGAGCCAGGTAACCATTAAGACCCTAGAAACAAAAACAAAAGGTCATTATGCACTGATAAAGGCAACCATATGATAAAAGAGATGATGGAAAAATTGAATTGAGCAGAGGAGGAAGTTCTTAGCCACCGTGCAATACTACTAGAGCTTTCTATGTAGTGACAAATCAAACTGATGAAGCCATTGAGGAAGGCTACCTTCCTAATGTTATGTTCACTACTATTAAAATATATTTTGAATCAGAAAATTATACAATCAACTTCTTGCGCTTTTGCTTTGTCTGGGATTTGGTTATACTGCACTTTGATGATTACTATTTTTAGTGGTAACACTTCCTCATGATACCTTTCTTCCCTAAACTGTACCTTACATGTGGGCAACATCATTATCCTATTCTCAAGCCCTTCACTCAATCCATTACTAAATAATTTGTAAAACAGTTTCAATCTTATTTTTGACTATGTCATTGGCCATAACGTTATCAGTAACTGTAGTAAATCTTCTGGCATGATTTTTGGAACTCATAAAAAAAGCGATCATCTAACTCTAAAAATTCTAATCCCTCCTGGAAATCCCATACAATCTATTACTAAACAAATGCAACTTGGAGTCACCCTAAATCAGTAACTCTCTTTCACTCATTATTCATACCAAATAGTACTTCAAATGCTAAATCAAATAACACACGCTTACAAATTCCTACATTGTTTAACTTTAAAAGCAAAATGCAGTGGGAACTACCATTCTCATCACAAGCTAAATATTTAATTGTCCCTATTCCTTGTAATGCAAAGACCTTACAAACTCATACTAATAAAATCTTCACTGCATGCTCTGACTCTGCAGAACACCGTTGCATTACTGTAGACAGAGTAATCTGGCTTCTCATAATATCTAGGGTAATACTTCATCTCAACTCATTTAAATTTATAGTGCTTATTATACAGACATATAAGGCCTTGTATATATAGCATGTTGTATCATAACGTCTTGTTCTATATATGCACATTTTTTCTGTGTGTCCAAATGCAATTAATGTCATTTGTCAAATTTAGTTGTCAGAATTTGATGTGTTTTATTATACTGTTTTTTTTTTATTCAGTTGCCAGTATTTCTGTACTATTTTTACTGCCAAAGGCTTGGTGAATAGTTGAAAGGGGTCCCTGGATGATTACAAACTACCTCATTAACAAAGTTTAATAAATATCTAAAATAATTGTCATATTTTGATGCATAAATCTAATACCAATGACCTTGCAAAAAAAGGTTCCTGTAAGGGCAACACTAAAATTGTCATTTCAACGCTATTTCTGGCTCTAATAATGAAACTAAAATGCCTGTTAGAATTCAGACTCAAACTTCAGCTAATTCTCCAGAAAATGATAAACCTGCCAAAGCCATTAGAACACTGGTAACTACACAAACTGGACATTTATCTCCCACTCCAGTCTCACTGCTGATGATTAACTTTGAAGAATGTTTGACTTCCTTAATCTGGACATCTTATGGGATACAGGAGCATGTCATCTCATCAATGGAAGTTCCGTCGAACACCAAGACATTGAATGCAGTTCACAGAAACACTTTCATCGACAGTGCAGATTGCCATTTTTCCACTTTTGTGGGACCTTGGAGTTGGTATATATAATTCTAGGGGGGGTGTGCAATATCTTCAACATGGGGCAAAAAAGCAGTAGTTTTGGCAAACTGCATTAGAGTATTTGGCATTTGCCAAAACTGCCTTTGACAAATCAACAGGAATCAATGGGATGCTATGGCACGATTTTCACATGCTCTTCTCATTTTTTACTGCCGCATAATATCCATATAGTAGTCGCTCTGCCTCAGCCTGTATTCTGCTATTAAATACGAAAAACAAAGGTGCAGTCTGTCTTCTCTTCCTTCTAGCCTTTAAACTACTCATCCGCGAGCAGATGATCTCAGTTCACGAAAGTTCACACTTTGCTATTCACTGGTTACTGCCTAGTTACTAAAACTCAGTAAGTCATGTTGTCTCGAATCTAAAACTTCATGACTTTTATTCTCACATCTAAGAATTAATCCTGACAAGACTATTTTAACCAGGGAAGCAAGTAGCAAAGAAGCGCACCATTTCCGTACCTTGCCTTATATTTAGCTAGGGTTCATTTGCTCAGAAAAAAATCTGAGAACATAGAGTCATTCATCAGTCAATGAGATTCTTAAACTTAATTATATGCCTTAGTGGGAATATCACTTTATACACATACCTGACAATAAGTGTTTAGAGCTATTAATACTGAATTGTACAAATATATTTAAAATGTTCTTCTGCTGAAGACTCTGTTTTCTCACTCGTCACATCATTACCTTTCCAAGCTATAACTAGTTGGTGAAAATCCTTAAGTTAGCATACCAGTTTAATTAGAAGGGGAAACAAAAAATATGACAACACCCACATATTTACTGTACCATGCAAAAGACTAGGGCTTAAACCTTAATGTACATGCTAGGATTTTTTACCAAGATGGATACCTAATGGCTGTGAGGTATGCCTGAAGCAAAGCTGCTTAATAGTCATTTTTGTCTGGCAATATTCTGCTCTACCACACAAAAACAACTAATGCTCCATAAAAGAAGAGCTTTCACAAAGTATCATCAGCTTAGAACAAAAGCTACCAGGCTGCTTGACTTACAAGGCTCAGTTGTGCTGTTCTGAATCCATTCTAAACTGTTATTGTTTATGTGAATATGTCCACGTTAGGGAAGCCATTCATGGACTAGGAGAGATAACACGGGTTTTAGATAAGCTTCACCCTCTGTACCATGTTAGTAATATGTTCTAACGCTAACTGTATCCCTTCCTTTGGCCAAGCCCTAACACCATGGATTACATTAAGAAACCCTTTCCATAACATTAACACCAAACAAGGCATGCTCAGACATACACACACGTGTACATGATATATATATATATATATATATATATATATATATATATATATATATATATATATACAGAAAGAGAGAGAGATGCTGATTGGTAGTTGAAATATATAAATTGTTTTTATAAATTTGTTTTAATAGATCTCAAGAAGGGCTATTTGAATCTGAAAGCACTTATACATTAATACAAATTTTACTGTTGTTATTAAAAGACTTCACCATCAACCTGCTGGATGCATGGAGTTTTGTTTCGTTTATTGTTGCTTTCTCTTGTTTTTTTGGAGTGACGTCCTTTGGTGGTCTACTCATCCATATTTTATGTCTGTATTGTCTTACAAGGACTACACATGGCTGAGGGTGCCCAAAGGGATGTAGAGCAATTGAAGCTGGATTATTGTCTGAGAGCACCTTCCAACAAGGATTTACTTTACAGCAAAAGATTGATAGACCTTACAATGAATCCTCTTTTGCATCTGAATCTTTCTGACACTGATTCAGATCTGGATGTGCAACCTGTGGATATGGAAAGTTTCATGATCAAGGTAAGGGAATCTGAGAACCATCTTTTTAAGCTGAAGAGACAACAGCAGCAATTCATCTATTTGGAGGCTTGTCTACTCATAAAATTATTCCAGGAGGTCTGAGAGTGCTACTCATGCCTACTTATGGTAATACTCATCCAAAGTTATTGAAGAAATTGCAACTGTTGAATTTGGAAATGAGTTTTAACTACATACGACTGAGTTTTAACTACATACGACTTATGATAGAGTATTTTGAGCCCATCAAGAAAGAGTTAATGGTATTGATAGAGAGGCTTCAACAAGATATTGAATCTACCTATACAGACTCCAAATATATTTCTAGATTGGAGGATGTTTATTTGAATGTTGCTGCATATAACTCCAGATTAGAGAACATTAAGATCAAGAAATTGAGACATGACTTTAATGATTTCAAGAACGGCCATATTTGTGCATGGCCTAAGGCTAGCAGCTCCAGTGCTGGTGGCCTGAAATCCTTGCAAGTAATCAGGCAATCAATACCAAAAACTGTCAAGCTTCGACAACAGAGCCATTGATTCGGAAAACTGCTAGTTTACAATCAGTGTCCAACAGTAGTCTAGACTCAACGTATAAAACACAAACACTCTCCTCTACTCCTCAAATATGAAACAACTCTGACCCAATGGAACCAACAAAACCACCAGACGTGGTCACATATAGACAACAAAGTGAAGCAAGTAAGAAACAAATAGTGTTCTTTATTCTAGCGCCTCGGTGTTTCCACCTTTAAAGAATATCAAAACCATATAAAATACATACACTTTATATCACACTCAATTACTTACACACACCCATTAATTAAACAACATTCCCATTACTTACCCACACCCATTAATTAAACAACATTCCCCTCTTAAAGCAAACACTTCCAATTCAATTCATTATTCAAGCCATTAGGCACCAAAGTTTTATATTTTAAAATGTAAATACTTTCTTTATATAATAATTTTTGTTTTAATATATTTACATCATTACCTATGTTTTCCATAGTTTCTAAAATTGTACCTTGTAACGAAGTAATATCACTATTGTGCAACATCTTGAAATGTAAAGCAATTATTTTATCCTCTCTTCTGTTTTTGATGTCTCTAATATGTTCCATGAATCTGATGCGAAATTCTCGTTTAGTTTCCCCTATATAGTAAAGTGAACATGGACACCTTAATGCATATATTACTCCTTTACTTCTACAGGAATAAGTGTCCTTGGGTTCAAACTTAACCTCATTCATATTATTGAAGGTGGTTCTAACATTTGGACGTACACTACACCTATTACAACAGAATGTTCCTCTGTTTGAAAGCATTCTTGGTATTTTTACTTTTGGCATACAAAACCTACCGTGTACCACCATATCTTTCAAATTTCTTCCTCTTTTATAGGTGAATAGAGGTTTTCAAGTTAAAATATTAGCCAAAAACCTATCTTCCAATAAATATTTCCAGTAATATTCTATCAACCCTTGAATTTCCTCACTTTTAATATTATATACAGACACATAATAAATTGCATTTTCTTCCTTTCTATCCTGTGTACTAAATCCTTGTCTCCAAGGTATATTCCTTCTATTGTTTCTTTGCACTAACCTCCCCTTTTCTAATTCACCCCATATTCTATTTAGGGCTTATCTCAAAATCTCTGGGTCATAGCCCCTTTGTAAAAACATATAATTTGTTTGTTCCATTTATTCCATCAATAAACTGCTATCACTACACAATCTTGAAACACGTACTAATTTCCCATAGGGTAAAGCTTCCAAAACATGGGGGGGATGGCAACTTGTGGTGTGCAAATATTGATTCCCATCAACAAATTTTCTATGAATGTTAGACAAAATAATTATTCTTTCTTTCCCTTCCAGGGTAAGATCTAAATACACCACCTTATTACTCCTTTGAAGTCCATCAAAAGATAGACCAAAGGGATTTCTATGCATGTCCGATATAAATCCATCCACTTCATCTTTACCCGCTTCACACACAAATATCAAATCATCAATAAAACGAAAATAAAAATCAACATATTTCTTCATAAAATTGAAATCAAATAAAAACTTTTTTTTCAAAGAAAGACATAAAAAGGTTTGCATACATGGGGGCAAATGCCGCCCCCACTGCAGTACCCTGTTTCTGTCTATATATTATGTCATTAAAATAAAAATAATTGTTTTTTAAACAAAAATCTACCATATTAATCACAAAAGAAGAAATGGGGCTGTCTCCCATATGAAATGAAATTGCTGCTAAACCATCTTCATGTTTAATGGAAGAGTACAAACTTTTGACATCTACCACTAGCCAATACTTGTTCCTGTTCCAAACTATAGGGGAAATTCTCCATAGAAAATCAAAACTATCCTGTATGTAAACCGGGGATTTCAACACAAACGGTAATAATATTTCATGTAGCACTAAACCAATGTTGTGTAAAAAATATTTACAAGCAGAAATAATAGGTCTTCCAGGTGGTTTAACCATACTCTTATGTATCTTAAGGTAGACAGAAGAACACAGCTACCTCACTGTTTCGGTTAAATAACATATCCCTGACGTCCTTCTCAGTGAAATAGCCTAGCCTTATACTTCTGTCCAACATTTTTTCAAATTCAATTACTGCTTGTTCATATTTATTCCTATCGCATTTTTCATATACATCATCATTATTTAGATGTTCCATGCACATTTCATAGTATTGTAGTGTATTCATAACAACTATTTTATTCCCTTTATCCGAAGGTTTTATTATTCTATCTTTTCTATTTCCCAATACTTTTAATGCTTGCCATTCTTTCAAAGTCAAATTGTAAGATATCTCATGCCTATTTGTTAATACATTTTCACAAATACTCCCGCCCCCAAAGCCTATCATAGAACCAAACTGTACAATACATTGGTTAACAAAAGCAGGCATAAATGTGTTAGATGATGGTATATTGGATGTATCGATCCCACAACAGGCGTTCGGAGGCACACTGTCATCCTTACCATTCATATGCAGGTCCCCATTCTCTTCATTGGATACAGAACAATTACATTTCACATTTTCCTTTCTAAAATCTTTAGAAAAGTAATATTTCAAATGTACTTTCCTTAAAAACCTAAATATATCCTGCTTCACTATGTGCCCTCTAGGTAACACGGTTGGAACAAACTTCAGTCCTAAATTCAGCACAGATACTTGTTCTGGTGTTAAATCACACTGAGACAAATTAAGCACTAAACCCGGTTCAGTACATACCTTATCATCTGAACCTTTTATTGTGATATTGTCCACCTTTTTGTTCCTGTTGGAAATTTGCCATGTAACCCCTCTCCTGGTTACAGGCATATGTACCAAATTTCCTGTTACATTTTTGTCCTTACCGGTGCTGCTGCTGGTATTGTTGTTGTCCCTCCTAGTTCCGAAAAGTCTGCACATATTCCTCTGGTCGTTGTGGTTGGGGTAACTCAGAAAACTCTTCACCCCTATCTGATTCAAAGTGGCTCTCATCTCCAGATGAAACAAATGAGGAAGAGGCTGCATTTTTGAATCTTACATGCTGACGTTTACGGTTTACGGTCCTCTGATTGGTTACATTTGTGAAGGCAAGCCCCACCTCATATTCATTAATTCCGTTTTTGGACTTTTTTTGTTCAATAAGCTCTGCTTCCAACGAAAATAATTTCTTGTTGGTTCTTTCTAAGAAAGTATTAATATTATGTGCATTCATTGAGCTGCTAATTGTTTGAGATAAAGTCGCCAGCTCCTGTTTCAATTTCTTATGTTTTATTTGATCTCTCTCTAATAAGATGTGTAACCATTCAATCACACATCTATGTGAAGCTTTAAATCAACATTCTTTATATTGTTTATCCACAGAGCAACTTAAGTCAAAAGGACTACTTGGATTCTTAACAAATCTCAGTCCCTTAGGCGTAATGTCAAGACCAATATATCTTTGCAGCCCCAAAATATTGAAAAAAGTTCTTGTTTCTTTCTCCCACAACCTTTCATATTTATCACAAAGTTCCCTCATTTCAGATGGCATCACATTAAGCATCTGCCCCACCGAATTAAACGGGTCAGATACCCTTTTCTCTCTCTCTTTTACAAACATTTCATATATGGGCCCATACCTATATTGGCTTGCTGGTTATCCGTTGTAATTCCCAGCATTGGTACCGAACTGTTCAAATAATGTTCCATGGTTCTCTGGGACCCCACCTGGGTGTTTGAACCACCAGCTACCCCCTACTGGAATGCTGGATCCTCTCGAAATGCATGAGGCACATCTACATTAGGGTCAGACGCCATGCCCCAACGTATAAAACACAAACACTCTCCTTTACTCCTCAAATATGAAATTACTCTAACCCGATGGAACTTACCAACAGTAGTGCAGACTCAGTTTATACCAAAGAAACAGAATCTGCCACCCTGAGAGACTATAACAAGACATCCCAAAATATGTTGGAGGCAAGACTCAAACTTCTGAACTAGACATCATCAGTTTTTCAGACACTTCCACTCAAGATATCCTTACCGAAGCAGGTAGACAGGAGAAGATCACAGAGCAGTAGAAATAGAAAGAGATGGATATCTTCCAAAATACTTCAAAGGAATATCAGATGACAATCTCAGTGAATATGCTTGTTCTAAATTTATCATCTATACAGCTAACAGATTATCAGTATATGGTAATAATGCCAAGGAATGCTGGTATGCTATGCAAGCCAAGTGTGTTTATACCACAGAACAAGCCAGCTGTGGATATGTTCATACAGGTTTGTGAGAAACAGATACTTGATACATTGAATAGACATAAACATTCCTTTCATAACATGACATACAGACAAAGGGAAGCCTTACGGCAGCTACAAGAGAATAACATGATAGTGATTAGGCCCACTGATAAAGATGGTGGTCTGCTAGTGATGGAATCTGGTTTATATTATAATAAAATGTTGCAGCTTCTCAGGGAGGAATCCACCTATATCCAGGTATCACAAGAGCATGTCACTAGATTGATTTTGAATGTGAAAGAGAGACTGTACATTTTGCTTGAGCTTCACAAAATATCCTCAAATTTGTGCAACGTTTTGTTGGTTACACATTCCTTGATTCCAGAAATAAATGGCCTTCTGAATGTTCATAACATACCAGATAATCCACCAATATGATGGATAGAGGCTGGGAATGGATTGGTCACTGAAGTAATTTCTATATATCTGGATCAACAACTCAAGCAGATATTATTTCAAGCACCAGCGGTCATCAGGGACACAAGAGATTTTTATATGCCTTGTTTGACTATACAAACACCATGAATGGAGGACTACATTATATTATGGTCACTCTGGATGTCAATAGTCTATTTATGGTTATTTGTAATAGTTATGGAATTAAATCTGTAAAAGAGTTCCTTACCTCCAATAGGGATTTTGATACTGACAGTACAGATCTGATTGGCATATTCTTGGAATTAGTATTGGACAATAATGTCTTAATCTTTGAGCAAGACATTTACTGGAAGAGATGGGGTGTAGCTATGGGCACCTTCCTGTGCCAACACTTATGCTAATCTGGTGTTGGCTAATTGGGAAGCAGCAGCTATCTTTAATAACAATCTCTTCTCATCTTGGTTGAAATTCTCCAACAGGTTTGTAGATGACATCTACCTCCTGTAGGATGGCACTGTTGAACAACTACGTGTGTTTGTTGCCTATTTGGAAAAGACAACTGAGTTTTTTAGATTTTCTTTGAAGTCCTCCACTTCCAGTATAGATTTTCTTAATGTGTGGCTCTCTGTCGATGAAAGGGGTGGGATTACTACCAGCATATATATAATAAAGAATGCTGATAAAACAACTTATTACATCACAATAGCATGCATCCTCCTTACACTTTTTCGAGTGTGATTAAGAATAAACTGTTCCGAGTTTCCAGACTTCATGCAAATGAAACTCAGTATGCTGCAGCTATTAATAATACAGTTGATAAACTTAAGAAGAGAGAATATAAATTGGCTGAGATTGAGCATGAGAAGAAATATATACAGTCACTAAGAGATACAACTGGAAGACATTTTTTTAAGACAGACGACAACGTATACAATCCAATAACACTATTCAACATGTACTGTCTAATGGATGAATCATGACTTATGCCAATGACATTCAATATGTATGTGAAGATTTACTATTATAATATCGGTGAACAAAATAATTTCCAATTTAAATACCAAAGCACAACCACAAAAAAAAAAAACAAAAAACGCAAAGCACAATGTCGAATCAGCTGAACAAATTCAGCTGATTCGACATTAAAATCAAACACATCATGTGATGTCTGTGTAGCATCACAGGAAAACTAAACCCCTACACCTAACATCACGATTTTTCAGGCTGCAGCCCCCCCTGTGGGGGGCTGTACATCCACACCCCTGCTAATTATATATTCCAACTCAGAGATTGCACTACAGTGAGGAAAGGGATTAATTTCTCAAACCGCACTGTACCACAATCTCTGACAGTACTTTGAATTCATATCAGCAAATGCACAGTGCATTCACTGATATGAACTTTCAACATGGAGATGTTCAGCAAGATGGACATTCGAACATTCATGTTTCGAGTGTTCCATCTGTGGGAATCTCAACTCACAATTTTAATAATAAACCATATGTGACATTGTTAGATTGAATTGATTCCAAACTTCGAGATATTGTGGGTGATAAACCACACTTCTCTTTCATGAAGAACCATAATTTGAAACTGCTCTTGTGTTATAACAATAGATTTAAACAAGGTACCACCAACTCAAGAAAAGAAATGCATCCTTGCACTATGTGTAGTTCCTGCTCTTATATACTAAATACAAATGGGTTTATTCATCCTGCACTTAGTAAGATATATTCCTGCCATGAATATGCAGATCGCAAGAGACAACATCTAGTATATATTGCAATATGTGTTTTCTGTAACTGTTTTTATGTTGGGAAGACTAACAGACAATCTAAAGAATGAATATCTAAGCATATCAGCAATATACAGCTATGGGTTACTAGAAATTCACTGTCTAAACGTATTTTACAACATCCTGGATATCACTTTATGTGCATGGCATTACAAGTTTTTTCAGAGGGTTTACATGATGGGAATATAGTTTTAAGGACTTAACAAGCAGAGATGAAATGGATTATTGACATCAATTTTGGCATCTATGAATTACATTGGTTTTTATGGCTATTTAATTTGCTATTTTCCCAATTTTTTTATTTTGATTTTGTTGTAGAGCATTTATTTATACATATTTGTATATATTTTTAATTTGTTTCAGTCGTCATACTTGGTCTTAATCTTGTTTTGGTTCTTGGTCCATGGGTATACTGTTTATGGTCTACTTCTACTAATGAACAATTGTGCACACATAATGGCCTTGTTTTATACATTCACATCAGATTTGCATTATATTTTCAGTTTTGTATGATTAACTGTGGCCATTGTTACTTGGCATGGTTTATGGATTTATTCCTTGGCTATTTTTGATTAATCCAACATTGAGAAATTTACATTTTATACAATTTTGGTATAATTCCTGTTACTATCATTCATTTGATTGGATAGAGCACCACTACTACCTTACAGATAGGCCAACTCTTATAAAGGTCGACCAATACTTATGTGGTTTTGTATTTGTCCTCATAGGTGGCTTAACATGGATTCTTACTGGTTGAATACTTTGTATTCCATGCTGATTGCTAGTTTGATTATATGAATTGTTTTTATCAGCAAGACTTGCTGAATCTGAAGAATGGTTTTCTTTATGTACTGGGACTCATCTTGATCATTGTTTTAGGCATACATTCATGAATAACTTTCTTTGAATGTATTTTACACTGGGTTGTGAGATACATTGCATGGTTAATTATGGTCATCACTGCTTGATGTGCTGATTTCCCAAGTCAATATCCAAGAACATCTCTAATTAGTCATTTTTGTCCATTCATGAGATGCAAGGTATATTCTGGTTTTGCTGGCAACTTTTGACTTCATAATTGTGGTTGATATGCATATAAGGAACGTCTAATGTGTTCTTTACATTCTGATGAGGTTAAAGGTAGTAAATGTGGCATGGGCTGTTTATATACGGGCACTTATGTTAATTTCTCCAAATCTTTTGGGTTTCTAATACCATGACAGGAATGGACCCCATTGGACCTCATTCCTAAGTCAAAGTATGATTAAAGTTCATGAAATTATTATTGTTTCAATCTTTGATGTCAGACAAAAGTGCTATTCTCAGCATCCACAATGTGCCCGGTAATGATTCCTTCTGCAGTTTGCATGGGGCTATGTGTATTGGTAGCATATCTAAATATGATTGTAGATTCTTTTTTAGAAGACCCGTTGCTCCTACTACTACTGGAACTATCTGGGTATCTTTCTTCCACATTGCTCTCGTTTCTGCCTGCAAATACTGATATTTTATGACTTTGTGACTCTCTGTATGCAAGACACTGTAGTCACTGGGTGTGGCAATTTCAATGAGCAATGCTACTTTTGTCTTCTTTTCTTGGACCACTATATCTGGCTTTCTAGCATCTAAGTTTTGAACTGTTGGTAATGGATGATTCCATGTGATGTAGACATCATCATTTTCTATGACGCTTTGTGGCTCAATTTTCCAGTGCTTTTAAGCCACTTCAATACCATCATGTTTTCACAATCCCCAGTGCAACAGTCTTGTTGCATTATTATGCCTTTCAGTATACAGTCCTTCTGCCATTAGTATGTCACAACCAGCAACGAGGTGTGCAACTGTTTCCAGTTCGGTTTTACAAAACCTACATTTGTCCTTTTTTCCCACATGTTCAATGCAATTTGTAAACCAATGTGTACGTAAGCCTACTATCTTGGGCTGCCAATATTAACCTTTCATCTCTTTAAATGTGCCTCTACTTAACCATTCCTGCATTTGTTCCTGATCAACATGAGGTTCTTCCAGAAGTTTTCTGTACTTGCAACTATATTTATGCATTTTCTATATTTCTTGTCTTCTCATCTGGTCCTTCACCTTATAGTCCATCTTTTATTTTTTGGCACATTCAGTTGCTGCCTGATTGTTATCTACTTGTGGTTTAATTTCCATTTCTGCTTGACGCCGATATGCTTCTGCTAGCCTAAGCAGGGAAGTCATCGTAGATTTATTCTCCTCATGTTTCAAAGCTTTCATTACATTTGGGTCTTGTGAGATCAGCAGATATGTGTGGAGTCCCATGACTGCAGATCAATACATGTAATCAATTTCAAGGATGCCCATCCCTCCTTCAGAACAGGGAAGATATAACCTTGGTATGCACTGATTTTTATAAATCATTTGGTGAGCATTAAGCATTGTTCTTGTTTTCCTATCTAATCTATCCAATACATTTTAGGGCCAGTCAATCACTCCAAAACTGCAAGTTAGGAGAGGAAGAGCAAATTGGTTTATAGCTTGGATTTTGTTCCTAGATGTCAATGCTATTTTCAGGATTAATTTAAGTCTTCTACAATATTCCTTACCAAGTTTTATTCACATTTGTTCATGTTTTATTGCTGATCCTTCAGCAGTTCCCAGGTATTTATACACTCCCTCTTGCTCTAGTTCTTTTATATCACATTCTTGTCCCAAATTGATGTTTTCCTGATTCTGCTTTACAGGTTGTTTTTGCACATTTATCAAGACCAAATGACAATCTTATATCATCTGAAAAAGTTTTGACAACTTGCAGTTGTGCTTTCAGTTCCTCGTCTGATGAGCTATACAGTTTCAAATCATTGACAAAGATAAGATGACAAGTCTTCCCACTTTGTTGTTTTCTAGGAGCCAAATTAAAGCCATGACCTAAGCTGTTTGGCAGACAGCTTAATGGGTTAAGGGCAAGGCAGAATAACAGCAGTGATGGTGAGTCACCCTGGAATATCCCCCTTTGGATTTTTATCCCTGTAACAATAATTTGTCCTTTATCATGGCTTAATTGCAAAGTGGTCTGCCACTGTTCCATGGTCACTATAATGTAGTTGATCAGTGTGGGATGTACCATATATTTTTAAGAGCTCTTTTATCTATGAATGTGGGATACTATCAAATGTTTTTTTGTAATCAATCAATGCCATACTTAAATTCTTCCCCTTATTACAGTTCTCACTATACCTTTATTTAACAACAAATGATCCTTTGTTCTATTGCCATGATTGAGTTTTCTTCTAAATGACTATAAACTCTGTCGGCATCAATTCTAGACTATAGTTTATATGTCATTGGAAGGCAAGTTATCGGTCTATAATTTTTAGAGTAGCTTGCAGGTTCACTCTTAAGAAGAAGCATAGTTTTTCCTGTTGTTAGCCAGGCTGGTGTCTGTTTGGGGTGTACATATAAATAGTTTTTACTCATGGCTAAATCTCCATGCAAAGATGTTAATACTTTTAACCAGAAGTTAGGTACTGCATCTGGCCCTGGTGTTTTCCAATTAGAAGCTTTTCTTAACTTTGTTTCAATCTCTCTAGTCATTACTTCATCCTATTTCATATCCTGTACATTTAAACTTCTTATTTTTTCTTTTTCTTCTTTTATCCATTTAGCATCTTTGTTATGTTCCACAGGATCTTCACAAATACTTCTCCAAAATGTATCTATTTTTTTCATTTTTTGGGTAGTCTTTCAATTTCTTTTACTTTGTTTCCAAATTCTGTAAAAAACGTTTTGGGGTCATCATTCAATTGCTTATTTTCTACTTTTCCTTTTTATTTATCTGCGTATCTTCTAAGTTTTTCTGCCTGTGCTAATATTTTTAGTTTACTTGTAATAATGCACGATAGATCATGATCCGTTATAATATGCCCATTGCTTTTATCACTTCTGTCTTTATGAGCATTTTTGTTGATCTGTTCCCTCTTCTATATTCATCTAACAGTAACACTTCTTGTCTTAGTTGCTTTATAGTTTTTTCTATTCGATATTTCCATGATGGTATTTGAGTTCTCCCCTTTTTCTCCCTCACTACCCTGTGTTCTTGAGGTAGAACTTTATCAGTTATTAATTTAGCTGCACATTAATATATCCTGTTTACTTCTGTTATATCGCATGGATCCCTATGGACAGTCCTAATTACTGTGTTCATTTGTTTAATCAAACTTCTGACTTTTTGAGTTTTATTGATCTTCTGGAGTCTATTTCTTTCATTGATCTTAATATGTCTATCTCTATTAAGTCAAGCAAGGCCTCTCTTAGCTTGTTTTCTTCTAAACTGAAGGAACATTTTTTGTTTTCCATTTCTAAAGACATTCTATAGAAAGTTCTGTTGCATCTTCTTGTGGCACCTTCTATTCAGTTTCATCCTGTATCATCCATTGCTCTGTCATATGGGAACTCACTGGCCTATCACTCCTCAACATTGACTGTATCAGAGTTTCCACAGTTTCCTGTTCTTTTTTGCTGTCCAGCTTCAAGTGAATGTTTATACTGGTTTCTTGTGGAAGGCTCTAAAATATCTTCATATGGTACCTGACCAAATGCTTCCTGTTCCACTAGTTTCCCATTAATTTGGAGGTCCATTGCCCTATCCTGTTGTGGTCCTTTCTGAACTAGATTTTCTACACTGAATCCTTCATTTTGGAGGTACTCCATAACCTCAGTTTCTATTTCTTTAACTTCACCATCACTAATCTCCTTTTCTACTTTTCCTCTTTGTCTTCTTATGTTTTGTATTGTAAAGTTTTCCATGTCTGGATTCCTTTGCCTGTATTTATCTTCAAATATCTTTGGTGCTGCTCTTTTGTTATTGACTAGTTTTGCTTTCTCCTTTGCATAGATTTCATACCATATTACACCTTTTTTTCTTTATCATGTCCATATTTGTTCTTCAGATGTCTCCTGATCTTTCTGGTTATCCTTACTCTGGGGACTCGTTCCATCATGCTGTGTTAGACCTTCTCCATCAAATCCTTCACTTCGCAGGCACTCCATAACTTCAACTTCTATTTTTTTAACTTCAGATTTAATAATCTTCTTTTCTACATTCCCTGTTTGTGAAATTTTTTTTTATTGTGAAATATTCCAGGTTTGGATGCATTTGCCTGTATTTCTCTTCAAATATCTTTGGGGCTGCCTTCTTTATGTTGATTAATTTGGCTTTCCTGTTTGCATAAATATTGCAGCATATCACATCTCTCTCTCTTTTCCCATATCCACATTTCTTTTTACTACTTTTCAAAGATATCTAGGTTTTGTTGTTTATATTTTCACATTTCTACAGATGCTTCTTTTTCCAAAGAGATCAACGTTTCTTGGTCTACATACTGTTTTTCACAAATCTGTTGTATTAATGACAATTTTTTATTTGAAGATTCTGATAGTTTTCCTTGTAGAAGTATTTTTCTTTCCTCTAATTTCTTTCTTAATCTTTTTGTATATCTTGTATCTGGAAATTCTGGGCTTTTTGCATAATAGTAAGTGAGTTATTTGCTATGATCAATAATGTTTTTATTTCTGATTGGATGAGTAATATTTTTACTTCAGGAATAGGCTGACTTTTGAGCACACTAACTGATGTTTATGTATTTCCATTTACATTCAGTCAGATGTTGCAACATACATTTTTATTGGTTGTCTATTTAATATTAGATGCTGATTGGTAGCTGAAATATATAAGCTTGTTTTACTAGATTTGAACAAGGGCTATTTGAGTCCAAAAATGCTTTTCTATTTATACAAATTTTATTGTTGTTATTAAAAGAGTTTACCCTCAACCTGGTGGACACACAGAGTTTAGTTTCGTGTGTGTGTGTGTATATATATATATATATATATATATATATATATATATATAGATCTATATAGATATATATATATATATATATATATATATATATATATATATATAGATAGATCTATATAGATATGTATACACACACACATACACACACTATTACATTTATCCCCTTTCCTAACCCTTACCATAACCCTAAAACACAGACACTGTCACATGCATCCTTCCTCTTCCTTATCCTTTAACAATAAACCAAAAACATTTGCATGCACTCACACACACAAACAAACACACACACACACACACACACACACACACACACACACACACACACACACACACACACACACACACAAAACCCACTTGCCTGTTATAATAGCAAACATGCAAAAAATTTATGTTCAGTAGTACAGAACATTTCAACAAATGACTTTGCATTTCATTCTGCCATGCAAATGAATGTATGGCAGAATGACCAGAAATATGTATATGTGTGTGTGTGTGTGTGTGTGTGTGTGTGTGTGTGTGTGTGTGTGTATACATATATATATATATATATATATATATATATACATACACTAATAACTGCCACTATGAAGAACTAGTACTATAACACAATAAACTTCCGTAAACTGCAGTGAAATAACAATCCGACTATGAAATAAATAAAAACACTGAGGCTCAGGATTGATTCATTTAAGCTTTCATTCTATTATGATTACAAGACCTTTTTCAGAATGACAATGCAAAACTTTAGAGTGAATGATATATATGGGTCTACTTCACTTGATTGTAAGCTCACTAGACTGAAACTTATTTGAAGGAGCACAGTTGACTGAAAGGACACTTCGATGAAAGCTCACTTGACTGAAACTCATTTCATTGAAAGGTATATGCCCTTTTCCCTATTGTAGTGCGATCCTGGAGTTAGTATATATAGTAAGGGGAGTGGGGAGTGAATAACTCTTTTTAGAACACAATATATACCCACACTATGTATATATATGTATATATATATATATATATATATATATATATATATATATATATATATATGTGTGTGTGTGTGTATCTCTTCTAATTGAAATCTTGGAGTATGAATAGTCAGAATAATGCTGAGCAGTTTCTCTGTCAAACATTGCCATTAGTATCATTTTAACATTTTTGAAAATTTCACAGAGAAGGGATTTCTTCAAATTTTATGTCTCAGCTCTCACTTTCCAATTGTTATCTCATTTTATCTCTTTCTTACACTTCATTGAGATGACAACATATTTAAATTATATTTTCTTCAATAATTGGCTGGAGGTGATTACACTGTATCAACCAATGTCTCTGAATCAGCAGACAAATCTTTACGAATTATAACAACTTTGGATTTTATTTATTGAGTTGTATATCACCATCAGTGGAATTGCAGATAAAAACTGCAAAACCAGTACCAGAGCAGATGAAAAGAGGCCATGATGTATAAAATCCTTGTTTAATAAAGAACAAGTAAAAATTCTTAATAAATAAAAACTTTCTGTTTAAGCATTTTCATCAATATCTAACACTACAACATAGTCATCAAGTTAAAATATTTTCATGTTTTGACGGTTCAGTCAATAAATTAAGTAATACATCACAAGTAGTCTATAGAAGAGGCAAATCCATTAAAAACTATATGGAGACAGTAGATTGCCCGAATGATAACAGGTCATTTAAAAGAAAAGACACCTATAAATGCAGGGTTTATATACAATGTTAATTCGTTTTACAAAAAGAAAAAAATTAGAGTCAACCATTGAATAATTTGTTTATCTTTTCATTGTACTTGCAATTCATTAGGGGTTATATATACTGCTCTGTGTCAAAAATGCAATGGTTTTTATTTTGGAAAATCTAATGAAGATTTTGGGTCAGAATTTATGAGCACAGCTTGGATATCAAGAATAAGAAAATGGAGAATGCTTTATACAAAACACATTTGTATCTATACAGTGATTAAAAACCTGATGGGGAGGTGATTGGGCTGATTTGATCAAACAATGCTAAACCATATGGCAGCTGAGACTCAATGCTAAAGTGGTTCCAGGGTTTAATGAGCACATTTCTGTAGCCAGTGATTTAAGATTACTGTCGTACGATATGTGGACAAACCTGTATATGACTTAATGGTGTAATGTGTTGGAAAACTTTATGGTGCAGCACCTTATATCGAATTGGAACTTTGTAAGGTTTTTCATTGGTTGATTTGATCACCTGATATCTTAAGAGGGTTTTTAACTTGATGACTATGTTGCATGTGATTCTGATGAATTCAGTGTTATATACTGATGAAAGCGCTTAATCAGGAAGTTACTATTTATTTAGAATGTTTTACTTGTTCTTTAGTAAATGCAGCTTTTGTATATTGTAACCTTTTTTCATCTGCTTTGGTATCTGGTTTTGCAGTTTCTGAGTGGTTACCATTTCAAGTGTGGGGCTTGCAGATAATCTTAAAAAGTACAATGAGCAATATTCCTTGGTGCCATAGGTGAGGAAATTATAAAGGTATTTAACATTTTTACATTCAGATAGGAGTTGGGAAACAAATATCTGTTTTCAATAATAAATTTCAAGCATAGCACAATCCAAAGAAGAATTGATCATATATAATTAATTTGTTTATCACTAGATATGCAGGGTTTTATGAGACAAAACATGCTAATTGATCCTAAACCAAAAACATGATACTATGAGTTGTAGATCTGCTATTGGATATTATTTATGTAATTGTTCATTCATTTTATCATTGATTTGGCTGATTTATTAGTAAGAGAACTGTGTGTAAATTTAGAAATAATTAGATAATTGTCAGATTATAAAAGGGCAGACCCTGCTGAGGTCTAAAGAGATAAAAAAAAGTGTTTAACAATCAGCTTAAAGGTGTGACTGAAAAAAAACTAGAACTGTAAAGTTTGTAGGTAAAAAAAGTGCAAAGTAACACCTTACCCTAAGCTGTGTTACTTCAACTGCCCACACAACATGTAAAGTAAAATATTCCTCTTGCTTAGATTTGCCTATAATGTATCTCCACTGGGTATCACAGAACAGCATTTTTAGATTATCTAGAGTACTTACTGTATGCTTCTCCATTAATAAATGTAGCACATGAGATTTTCAGTAAATTAAAGTGAAATATTTATTTTACTTACTTATGTATTTTACTTGTCATTATCATTTAAAACACCATAGCAATTGTCAAACGATCAAGAACATGCTGCTGTGTGCTGCTTCCACATTAAACAGCATACCAAATTATATTTGTAAACACGTAAATGACAGTAATATGGTATTTCTTATATTTGGCTATAACTTCTCATCATTTAATATCACAGAATAGTAGTTACCTAGTAAGAATGAATTAAATACAGCTTCCATCTGTGAATGGCTGAATCGATGCAGCATTTTTAATTTCATTAATTCAGTTAAATTTACAGCACGTTTCTCAGTGCTGTTTTACTTTTGTCATGCACATCAACTTACAGCAGCAATACCAGGAGTGACACCCAGTCCAAGAGTGCGCAGCTCTATGCTGTTTACACATTGCACATTATACAAAATTCAGTTTGCAAACATGTTAAATACAATGAAATATTTCTTATGCATATATTTGGCTATAACATTCTCAGTATCAGTAGGACTAGTGCTTCATTTTCGTTGTAGAATCACTACAACCTTAATATTTTAAATGGATCTGTGTATAACTGATCTAATACAACATCTGGAGGCTAAATGAAGTCTAGCATTTGGCACAGAGGGTTAAGGCTATGAAGTGTAGTTTCTCTAGACTGGGTTTGATTCTCACAGCCTTTATTTGCCTACTATGTGACTGTGAACAAGTCATTTAGCAATATGGTGTTCTGTGGAAACTGAAGAATTTCTGCTACATTAATCGAGGATTTTCTGGACTGCAAGCCTAGTATCTACCTATAAATTACAACAATTCAATAGTGTACAGACCATATTATATAACTGTGTATTACTTCAGCTGAACTATTCTGCCATCATTGTATTTCAATGTAGTCTGACTGCCACAGGTACAGAACTGCAATGAATACATCAACCACATGTGTTAATGTACTTTGTTCTCCATTGTTTATACTAACATGCTTTATAAGGCTTTACTTTTTCACTTAGGTAGAAGTCAAACATTTTCTTGTAACACATTTTGGTACTCTTTTTGCACAGAATTCCATGGTGTCTCTGTATAGCCCTTTTCTTTCAATACTGTTGCTTCTGGGTTATAGCATGTGCCTTTACTAGATATTTATGTATTGCACTATAGGATACTTGCTTGTGCTGTGTTTTACAATGTTACATATAATACATTTAAGCTTTACAGTTTACAATCGTATACACAATTCAAAGTTGCTAAATACATTACATAATTAAAAAGCAAGTCAATTTGGGATGGAATATACAATACGTGATGCTGTTGGGTAGTTACATATCATTATGCAAGTTGTTTACAACTGTAGCCCATAAAACGCAGCACCCAGTACCCAGTTAAAATGAAGAGTTAGTTAATAAATAAAATATCATTAAATAAAATGAATTATAGATTATTTTAGTGATAAGTATAGCATCATCTTCTTGGATGTTAATATAAATATTGAATTAACAATTACTTAAATTGTAAAGTACACAGGAAGGAAGAAAGTAATATTTCTACTGCATGGAAGCAGCTGCTATCCAGAATATATTATTAGTAACATCTTTAAGGCTCAGATTCTTTATGTAGTACCCAAGTGTACATAATTTACCCATGTTTTAAGCATCTTGGAGAATGTTAAGGATAGAGTTATAGCAGCTGGCATTCAAAGAGTTTATTATGCAAAAGTCAGCCAAATTTATAGACAGGAATCACTGTAAGCATGCACAAAATAGCAATTGTAATTTGTTAAATGTTTTTACCAGTAAAATGTTTAATAAAATAGTTTTGTTACCTTTTACCACTCTGATAGCAGAGATATAGAAGATATCAGAAGACTGAACTAGGATATACTTTCAGACAATAACAAAGATACAGAATACAGACTGAAATTTTTTTCTATTGGTATATGTTGGATTTTACAATGGGTACTTTGGTTGGGCTGACCAATCAGTATGCACATTTTTGAATGCTAATGGCCAATCATTGTATAATATAAAATACCTCATAGGTACTTGTACTAGAAAAAGGTTTAGTCTTCGCCACATATCGATCATGACAAAGTTTCCACAAGCATAACATCCCATTGGTTTAGAACCAATCACTCTCTGATTAGACAAGACACATATGTTTTTTTTTTCTGTCTATCTATCTGTCTATCTATCGATCTATCTATCTATCTATCTATCTATCTATATGGGTCTATGACAATGGATTTAACCACCTAAATATCAACAGCTTAAATACTGACAAAAAAATCTAATGTTTAAAATATTGACAGTTAAAAATATCTAAACACACAATATCTACAAAACCTAACCACATCCCAAGCCAGTCACTTTGCAGGGGGACAAGGATCCCTGCACCCTCTACATGTCCTGCTAATTATATATACCAAATCTGAGATTGCACTACAGCGGAGAAAAGGCATACACCCTTCCCTGAAGTAACTTTAATTTTGTCAACATTTTGTGTTTAGATATTTTTAAATGTCACTATTTTGATTGTTAGATATTTTTTGATAATATTTGGGTTGCTGATATTTAGGGAATTAGGTCATGAAGCCTGATAAGGGGGGAGGTGTCATCATTATGAATTGTTTTGACTATTCCAGCAAAATTCTAGAATTACTAAACAACACTGACACTTTTGACAGGATATCACAGAATGAAGATAACATAGCCTATACCAAAACTGATTATTGTTTATTCGATACATTTTGTCATGGAAGCATTGCCAAATATGTATATAAATATCTGAAGGTCAACAAACCAGTCATAGCATCAATTTTTGGGATCCGCAAAATTAATGAAGATATGAGCAATCCCCAGCTGAGGCCCACAGTTACCTCAGCTGGGTCAGAAATGGAACCATTGGTGATGTACATTGATCGGCAGGGTAAGCAGCTGTTGTACAGCAACGCATGCGTGTTCAGAGACTCCTGGCATTTGCTGCAGCACTTAAGCTGCATTATGATCAGTGAGAATATTTTACTCATTACTATGCATGTTGTTAACCTGTTTTCCATCATTCCAGATGATATAGGATTGGAATGTTTCTTGGAAATGATAAGTGAGAATCAAGTCTTAGTCTTAGTTATGAGATTTTGGTAGTGCATGACTTTTTGGATATCATCCTCAGAAACAATTTTGTGTACTTTGTGGGTGAATATTTTCATCAGGCTTCATTGTAGCAATGGGTGTGGTGTGTGTGCCCAAATATGCAAATTTAGTTTTATCAGCCTGGGAGAAAATGTATTCACTCCAAATTTTGGGATTTTTTTTCCATGTATGTTACAGGTTCTATGATGATATTCTTATTTTATGGAAAGGATGTTTGGTGCAACTTTTTTATTTTTTTGTTTTGTTTTTTTTTTTTTTTGGTTATTTAAACAACACCACAAGCTTTTTAAAGTCTACTTAGCAGTACAGTTTTTAATAAGACTGATTACTTGGATGTTACTATCAGGAAAGACTGCACTAATCAACAATTGATGTCTATTATTTTCCACAAGGAGACATTTTCTTAAATTCCTCTCCACACTTGTTAACTGTCAATCATATAATCAAAAGGCTAGTTTTAATTGTGATTAACAATGAGAATATGTTAATGGGTGAGTCAAACAAAGTTATACACATTTTCTTAAAAAGGGATTTATTCATGTAGTTTATTAAAGTAAATGAAACAGCAAATTATTAGGGGAAGAAACACCAAGTTCAACCCTATTTTAAGTTCATCATCAACAATCACCACAACACAAAGGAACACAATACTGGGTATGCTAAGTAAAAATCTGGCTAAGGTTATATTTTGTAAATAGGACACCTCTTTGGTCATTAGTATTGTCAAAAAAAAAAAACTTGGAACTTGACTCTGACCCAAGACCTTAAAAGCAAACTGTGCAATTTTCCTAGATTCTTTATAGTAAAAAATATTAAAGGCTGTTTAGAAAGCAACAAAGACTGATATCGAATGAAAAACATAAGGAGGAAGATGGCAAAATTTGGAAAATGTAAATATTTTAAATCTGTAAACAACGGTCCCTTTGTAAGCACTGATGAATTTGACATTAGTATTGGTTGCCCAGGGTCTGATAATTGTGAAACTACCAGTTGTGGTGTCCAACACAGTGGACACCACTACCAAGTACAGTGTCTAGAGTGGTATATTTAGCCACTTGTGTTCCCGCCCAGCTTGTTATGCAGGAAAAACTACAAAAAGACTTCAAGACAGGATTTATGAACAAATGTATGACATTAAGTCAGGAAAAATCAACATTGCTTTATATAGGCACTCTATCAAGTGTGATGTCTTTAAGAACTTTTCTATTTTTTATTACAGACAATGAATGTGAAAGAGCAGGGAAAACAGAACATTTTCAGAATGCAAGGAATTAACTTAATAGTTAAGACCCAATGCAGGTACAGAACTGTGTTTGAATGGATATATTTCCATTTCAAGTATTTTGAAACAAAAGGCCGAATATTTATTATGCAAGTATTTATGTGTTTGCCTTCATGTGCATGTATGTGTGCATGTGTGCTAATACAGATATTTATTTTAACACACACAGTTTCAGAGTCACACTAGCAGTTATTGACATAAGCATTTTCAAAGAGATACCTATATGCATGCATACTTTAATCATATTTTTGCTTAAGGTTGCATCCATGTAGTTTTTTTTTATGCCATGCAAGCTAAGAGGCATTGTTATAATGGTTAATATTTAATGACTTCTCTAATGTATTTTTGGTGGTGGTTTAGCAAATATTACAGTGTAGTTGTTAAACTCATTAGTCTTTTCACAGTTAATTTGCATTTGGGGTTGAAATATATTAACAATATTGAAGAAGTTACTGTTTAACTCTGAAGATGTCCCTGAATTCTTTGGGATGAAAGTGCTAAGTTAGTAAACATTTTGATGTTTTTTCTAGTGATCTGGTGTTAATTTGATTAGATATCTATATATGTATTTGAAATCAAAAAGGTAGAACATTTATTCAGTATAACAGTTTGTGTGACTTTAATAGAATAACTGCACATATAACTAAAAGCTCATTTGTGTATGGTTAAATTAAATGTTATATAGTTTTGGTTATTAGGAGTATGCAGGAAAATGAATGCTCAAGTGAGAAAGTGGTGGTTGTGAATATGTGTAAGATTGCACTGTAGCAGTTAAGGTGTGTATTTGCTAGCATTTGTGTGTTAAAGTTAGAATAAGATATTTGGAAGGGGACTTATTTTTTTTGTTATGATTTAGTAATTATGTTTGTGTGTGTGTGTGTGTGTGTGTGTGTGTGTGTGTGTGTGTGTGTGTGTGTGTGTGTGTGTGTGTGTATGTGTGAGTGTGTGTTTATCTTATTTAGTGGCACCATTAGGGAAAGACTTTTAATAATTAATGTAATGTGTATGGTTACGGTTAGAGTAAGGGTGGGGATAGAATTAGAGTTAGCACCCATGATGAAGGGATTGAGGGGGGAGTAAATTCTTAATGTTTGCACCAAGTAATGCAGAATGGAAAATGTAATTATGTGCAAGTGTAAGCAACCACACCTTAGTAAGCATATAAGGACAATCATTGCTTGTATGTGGAATGTATTACACTGTGAATGATCCCATCGGTGTCTCCTATTTCCGTTGTCTTTATAAACATATGATACTATCAACACAAAGGCAGAATCCCGACATTATTGGTAGAGGTAATACATTAACAAATGCACATTTTTCCACATAATTTTATTTTCACCCCTTTTTGTTAGCTTTTTCTGATTGCAGAAGCAACAAGTTGATGTGTCCTTATAAAGTTATTTAATTAAATCATTGCGCACGTTTGGCACCACATATTATTCACAGGTGAAACTGTTGTTCTTTGAAACATAGACTCAAAACTATCATTGAAAGACAGTCTGTATTTTTAGATTTTAAATAAAGAATTGAGTCTTTGCAATATAACTTAAATAATCAGCATATAATAAGCAGTTTGAAAATAACTAATTTATAGAACAATTCATATTCAGAATAAAATAAAAAGAACTTAGCTCTTGGCAAGATTTTACCTTCATTAACTTTGCCTGTGCTACAAAAATAAATGTATTTATGGGAGCAGACAAGATGACTTCTTTTAGCAGTGACTGAAACAACATGTTAAGAGTTGTGTAGTATTTTCTAGAAAGGAGTAGAATTTTCTGAAAGAACATGTTGAGAAAAATTATTTATTGCACAATGATTCCTTTTCTCTACCTAACGATATTCTAATAGCTGTCATAAATAGGTCTACAAAATAGTAGCATTAAATGTAGATTCAACATATGGCCAGCAACAAGTCCTATAAATACTGACATATGAAACAAAACAATCTAAACCAATTACAGTAAAGGGAAAAAGAAGCAGAGGAGTAGCTTCCTCAGCATTGCACATGAAACATTTAATACTGTAATACAGAACCAATAGAAAACATTATAGCAATAACCCATGCCTGGGTGTGGGTAATGCTAAATTTACCCATGGTTGGCGTGGTTTGGTCCCGAGGGCGAAGCCTGAGGGACCAAACAAAGCCAACCGTGGATTTAGCATTACCCACCAGAAGTGGTTATTGCTATTATCATGACATTATTTAAGAAAAGAAACTATTACTTTTCTTAAATAATGGCATAGTATAATGCCTGTTTACTGCCCTTCTGCAGATGCCTGGCATCCGCGGCAGTTCTGATGTACTGCGCCTGCGCGTACATCAGAGCTGTGAGCAAAAGCAATGGAGAAAGCAAGATCTCCATTGCTTTTTAGTGTCTCGCTATGTTAAATGAGTTTAACATAGCGAGACAGTTTTAAAATAAGCAACGGACATCTCCGTTGCTTATTTTAAAACTGTCTCGCTATGTTAAACTCATTTAACATAGCGAGACTAAAAGCAACGGAGATCTTGCTTTCTCCGTTGCTTTTTTTTAAAACACTGTCTCGCTATGTTAAACCCATTTAACATAGCGAGACAGTGTTTTAAAAAAACGAGTTATACTAATGGAAAAAAGTCCGGGCGACCGGACCTTTTTCCATTAGTATAACTCGATTTACAACGGGCACGCTGGCCAATCAGCATGCACGTTTTGGGGGGGTCATGGTATAATAAAAGTGTTACAACAGAGGGGCGTGGTCAAGATGTCAGAGTGAGAGCAGCAGATTTTTGATGCTCTGCCTATAAATTTCATCTCTGACAGGATTTTAATGGAAATTTTTTAAACTCACTGGAAAATACATCTCACAAATACTTTTACTACTAAAGTGGATTAGCAGCTGGGAAAAAATTTGAGTTTTCAGTGATTTTTTCTCACAAAGTTCCTGTCAGGACTTCAACAACAGTATACAGCCTGCTGTAGTCATGAGTCATTCAAAATCCTCAGCTCAAGACAGTTTAATGAAAAAAGATTTACAGACTATAATTGCGAATATACAAGATCTCTCTATAAAAATGGACAATTTAGAAAACATCATGGAAAATATGAAGAAAGAGAGTAAAAAGCAGATAGAAGACTTAAAGGAGATTATTTCTAAACATTCAGAACAAATAACAGGATTAGAAGAGTCTGTAAATGAATTAGATGGAAGACAGATGGAGAATGAAAACCAAATAAATACTCTATTGAAACAAAACAACGCATTAATAGAAAATGGAGGACCTAGAATCAAGATCAAGGAGAAATAATATCAGAATTTATGGAGTCCCTGAAAAGTCAGAAGGAAATAACATGGTTATGTTCTTGAATAACTGGCTGCCTAAGGTACTGAATCTTCCTGAACCCTTGTCTTATGGAATTGAGAGGGCACACAGGCCACTGACAAACCCCTCTGCATCTAGTAATTCATCTTCAGCAAGATCAATCATAGTTAAATTCCTGTCAACACAAGATAAAGATCTAGTGTTAAGATCTGCCTGGACAGGGAATCCTATTCAAGATAATGGAAGAATTATTAGGTTCGATAATGACTACACATCTGTAACCATGACAAAAAGAAAAATGTGTGTTCCTCTCATTAAAGACCTTAAAAAAGCTGATATAAAAGCCCAGTTACTTTTTCCAGCCAGAATAAAAATCACACTTCTGGATGGCCAAAAAGTTTTTAACAATATTGAGGAAGCGACAGACTTTGTCAGAAAACACAAGTTACTTGACAAATTAGAAGATATGGATTTGTCACTACCCAGTTTAAAGAGACAAGCTAATAATGGCAAGGCAACACTGAAAGACAAAACCACCAAAAAACTTAAAGGGAAGTAAGATATAAAAACTATAACCTCCAGTGATCGTGGTCTTTCTTAAAAAGGAAGAAGAGAAGGGAAGATGGGAGGAAGGAAGAAGAAATAAGATCAACACAAAACTTTGAGGTAAAGTTGTTTAATATACTTATGTTAATATATATACATGATTCTCCTTTTCTTTCGCCCTGTTTGCTCCTGTTGCTAAATAACTTAGTATGTCATCTTTTTCCACTACCCGTTCATTTTATTAGGCTATTACCCCTTCTATATAATAATTAGATTCAAAGGATTGAGATGGCTTCATGGGAGCATTGAATTTGTTAGGTGTAGGGTATTGAGAAATACACCTTGTTGTACTTAACAGGACCTATAGCATGGAAAAGGATCGTTTTCATGCACCTTTACTATAAGAAATTTATAATATTAATATAAAACTTGTCTGGAGCAGGATAAAACTGCACCTTGGTTTGTGATGGGAGGGAAGCTTAGTACTTGATCATATAAGGCTAGAAAGACACTCTCGAACGTTAGTACTAATGTATTAAATTTGTGATGCTTTTATTCTCTTTGTTTTTTTAGAAAAAGGAAAAACAAGAAAGTAAGAATAGTGCTAATTAATGGGATGGGGTGGGTTAAGTGTTCTCAGGAAGACACTCAGTATCTTTTTTGCACTGTTAATGAAATGTTTCTTTAATAATCAGTATTAACCCACTTGTCCCTTTTTCTTTTTCTCACATACAATGGCTTTCACACTAATAATGCACGAGCGCACCAAAGCTTAAATAGATTTTGAAAGCCTGTACTCACCTCGAGAATTCAGTTGTTTTAAGGGTTGACAAAAGCTTCACAAGAACTAAAGCTCGAGCTTTTCAAATCCTGTCAGATCATCAGATCAGCGATAGATCGTGGGAACTTTGCATTTGCGATATAATTGACCTTTAACCCTGTGGTGCACATCAGGAATCATCTGCAACAATAGAAAATGGTGGATTACAACAGTTACAGCAGCTACACGGTCGTGAAAGCTACAAACTAACTCAAAACATTTAAATAATGACTTCAAGTCTAAAAAAAGAGAAAAATAAAACGGAATTTTATCTATGCAGCTTGCGTGTTTGCCACTATCAGACATTTGTAAGTACATTTATGTACTTGAATATACTAAATAGATTACCGTTAGACAAACATTGTTGAGCATAAGCAAACCTGAAACGCTTTCCTAGTGTCAAGACTAACCAGGATGTTTTTATGATAGACGTTTCAGATGAAGGTTATTCTTAAAGACACATAATAGGGAAATAAATCTGATGTTTGAAGGTTTTGTGCATATTAATTTTAAAAAAAGGACTGAAACAAATATTTTATTAAACTAAATCTTTTAATTAACATTTTGTCCCAACAATGGGATTTATGTTCCAAGATATGAAAATTGATCTTATGCTATGGTATTAATAAATCACATTGTAGTGAAATAGAGATAACTAAGCTAAACTAGATAAACGTCCTAAGAGAATGGACGAAAGAAGAGAAGGGATGAGGTTTATTTTACTGAATTTGGAATCAGAGTAGAATCATTACGTTATTAATATCGTTATTCTTATACTTAGTAATGTTATAGCCTAAGAACTAAACATCAAACAGAAGTACAGAGGGACTCATCTCCCCAGTAGCAATACATACATCACCAAGATACTAAGACAATTGTTAAGTTATGTAACAGAAGACGTTGAAACATATATAATTTTATTCTTTAGCTTGAAGGAGTGAGGAAGAAGGAAAGGAAAGATGGGAGGGGAGGAGAAAGAGAGAAAAAAGGTTGAACAACATTAACAGTGTATTAACACAGTTATCGAATGCTTATTCAACATGCCAAGATATATGTTGGCATAGTACACTATGGCATATAGAAAAGTGTAAATATGGAATATAGTATATAGGAGGGTAATTCTTTGAGGCACACACCCAGGATCCTGAGCAGTAATAGTATGTAATACATGAAATTAAAGTGGGAATGTATACAATCTTCAGATAATTTATATGTGTACACCAATTGATTTATGAGACATACACTTAATTTAATTTTCTCCTCATAGCATATAAACCTTACAATTTTGCACTGCAAGTAATAATAAGAGACATTTACATTAAGCCTAAAAATATAAAGGGAAATACATAGTACAATAAGAGCAGTAACCAACTATAGGAGCGCAGTGGTGGAAGGGTGAAAGGAAAGGGTGAAGAGATAAAAGAAATGAAAATTAAGGATTATTTTTAATTACTAATTAAACTCTTTTACAACATGAAATGCTAATGTAATTAGTAAATCTGAATAAGATATCAGCATATTACTCACATTTTAGACATAATCAAGAGTTATTACTGATTATATCTGTTTCAGTTTCTTATAATATTGTTTGAGTCAGTTAAATGTATACTGAAATATGAGTATGTAACCATTTTTAAACATTATCTTATATAAAGAATAAGAATGTTCTTATCATAACTGTATCTTATGTATGTACAAATCCATATAGAATATTTCAGTAGAAGTCTTGAGTCTTCTTGATTTTCAATATAAAACACAATGTAAAGGAAACGATGAATACACTTATCTGTATACATAATCAGCAGGAGGCAGAATCATCACTATAAGGTTGATTGGGCATAGGTTTGTTAGTGATGGTGGCTTGGATGATACATTCATCAAGTCAGGAATTTAATTTTCCATGTTTAGATTTGTATATAGTTACGAATGTTTTGTTAATCTTATTTGTTTTGAAATACCCGCCCATAATGTAACCCATCAGACGCATTTATATCCATGAAAATGTTTTCATATAAATGCATGTCTTTAAATGTTAATGGCCTAAATAATCCTATTAAAAGGGGGAGTATAGTTAAATATTTGAAATTGAACAAAGCAGATATAGTCTTCCTACAAGAAACCCATATTATTAATAAAGACTTAGATAGAATATCTTTTAATGGTTATACGGTTCTAGCAGAATCCCACTATCAAGTCAAAAGAAGAGGCACAATGATATTATGGAAAAACTCATTACCAATTCCCAAAATCGTAGACACATACTCGGACAAGAATGGCATGTTATGCCTAGTAGTTCTACAAATTAATAAAAGATATGTAACTTTAGTGAATACATACTGGATACCAGGTATTGGAGCAGAAACTGCGAAAAGACATTTAGAGTTAATAACTACCAAAGCCAAAGGAGAAATAATACACGCAGGTGACTTTAATTGTCTTCTTTCCACAAAAGACACCACTAAAAACGATAAATTTAAAATGTCCTCAGCAGTTAAGAAACTGAAGAATTTTATTGACATACTAGACCTTAGAGACATATATGTTACAAAAGAATCACAATCACTAAATTACACTCATTACTCTTATAGGTATGGTACGCAAACTACAATTGATAAAGTACTAGTTACTAATGACTTAATTTCTAAAATAAAAGAAGTTCTCATCAGCTCCTGTCCACTATCGGATCACAATGCCATATTATTCAAGGTTAATATCATACCAAAAGATCTAATAACATGGCAAAGATTACCAGCATATATTGTTACTATTACTGGATTTAAAGAATGGCTTCTAAGCGAAATTAAATTCTATCTTGATATAAATGACAATAATGAGACTTCAAAAACCATCTTATGGGATTCCTTAAAATCATATCTATATGGTAGAATCAAAAATTGGTATCTAAATAAAAGAAAACAATGGGACAATGAACTAATAAAAATACAATCAACAATTGACGATATGAGAAATAATTTAAATACTAAAGATATCAAAACTAACTCAGAGCTCAAATTATTAAATGCAAAGTATGCAGAAATTGTAAATCACAAAGTGGCAATAAACTTAGAGAAACTTAAAATTCAATCTTACTCAGTAAACCCCAAAAACTTACACAGACTGGCAGTCAAATCGAAACATCTAGCGAAAATTAACCATATAAAAGAAATTACTGATAACACAAAAATGAAACCAAAGCAAGTGACAGACTTGAAAGAAATTTTGGAGCATTTTAGAACACACTATGAGAAAATAAATAACACCAACATAAACCCTGATAACATTATATTCAAAAGCAATTTTCTGAAGGAGAACATTAATAAAAAAGTAACAGATGAACAAAATGCTAGTTTGCTTAAATCAATACTTTTAAAAGAAATCAGGGAATCTATCCAAAGCATTAAAAATAACAAGGCCCCAGGACCAGATGGAATTATAGGGGAAATTTATAAATTACTGCCAGAAGACTCCTTAAAAATTATAGCAGCAGCTTTTAGAGAATTTAGAGAAAATAAAAAAATCTTCCCATCATGGAAGTATGCCATTATCTCCCCCATTTTAAAACAAGATAAGGACCCTAAATTAGTAACATCTTACCGCCCTATCTCATTGCTAAATATAGATTACAAAATTTTTACCTCAATACTTGGGAAAAGACTAAATCAATTTATCCCAAAAATAATAGAAGAGGACCAAACTGGTTTTATTTTAAACAGGAAAGTTCAGGATAATGTTATCAGACTCTTATCTCTAATAGATTTTGCAAATAAGAAAAAGAAAGAACTATCAATAATTAGTCTAGATGTAGAAAAGGCATTTGATTGTATATCCTGGTCATATTTATTTAAAGTTCTAGAAGCATTTAATTTCTCCACAGAATTTATAGAATTAATAGATAGCTTGTACAAAAACTCTATATCATATGTCAAAATTGGAGCCTTCTTGTCAAAACAAATTCAAATACGGAAAGGAACTAAACAGGGTTGCCCTTTGTCACCTTTACTATTTGCCTTAGCAGTGGAACCATTAGCAACCTGCATCAGGAATGATAAAAATATTACCAGTTTCGTTGTTAATCTAAACTATACTTCCAAAATACAATTGTTCGCTGATGATATCATATTAACTATTGGAAATATTGATTCTTCAATAAAACACATCATAAAAGTTTTAGGACAGTTTGAAAAAATCTCAGGTTTAAAAATTAATAGTAATAAAATGGAAACGTTACTATTGAACAAAAAAATGAATCCAGATTTGAGAAAGCATAGTAACTTTAACTGGGAAAATAATACTTTTAAGTACCTAGGTATACATATAAAATCTAATTGGAAAGAAACCATGCAAATAAATTATAAAAACTTAATATTAACGATTAAAGAGCTCATAGTCAAATGGAATAAAATATTCTTCACCTTCAAAGAGAAATTATCTCTAATAAAAATGTGCATTCTTCCAAAATTCCTGTTCCTCATTCAAACCCTAATTATTAGTCCTCCTAAAAAAACAATTAACACACTCCTAATTAAATGTCTATGGTTTCCACAAAAGCCTAGAATAAGATATGATTGGCATTACAGAGAATGGGAAAAAGGTGGAATTGCTTTTCCAAACCTACAGCTCTACTCCGATGCAGTTATACTTCACATTATGAGTCAATGGTTAAGTCACAAATACCCATCTAATTGGAAAAACTTACATAAAATTATTTTATTGTCCAACACAGAAGAATCAATGAATGATGACATTTTTGCAGAAAATATTAAAATCTCCTTAGCAGTAAAAGACACAGTTTATAAAGAGAATAAAAATGAGAAACTACCATATTATATCAATTATATATTAAACAATTTTAAAAGAATAATAAATGAAATCCTTTTAGCCAGAAACTTCCTAATCTTAATATTTCCCATAGCACGCACAAAGAATTGCATAGATTCATTTAATACTAAGAAAATAATGGAGATGAAGGGTAATGGTCTAAATCTTTGGCATCAATTCTTAGGCACAAATGATCTATATAAAGCAAACAGTCTTATAGCTAGATACAACATAAATCAAAATAATTGGTTAAACATTCCAACCTACAGAGAATTTTTAATAAATGAATTCAAAAGTAACCAAGTGACTGATACCTCTTTACAACCTAAAATAATAACTCTTTTATGTGAACTAAATTCAACAAATTAGAACATGGGATTTTCATTATCTAAGCTACACAAAACATTAAGAACTGATTTAAAGTTACCTGAGAACTCTCTTTGGAGTTACATAGAAAAAACAAACAAATTTACCTGTACAGAAAATGATAAATCATTAATACTCAAATCAGTTATTCATACAACTTCATCTCCCTACTGGAAACTTTTTACATGGAAATATATTCATAGATGCTTTATAACCCCACAAAAAATAGCTATAATGTCAAATAATACCGCCTGCAAGTGTTGGAGATGTGATGAAAATATATGTGCGGATTGGGCACACATGTTCATCGAGTGCAGAACTGTCACTCCTTTCTGGCAAAAATTCAGGGAATTTGCTAAGGCTTTGTGGTCAGATAAATGTATAATCTCAAATTCACTCTTACTGTTTAATGCTCCAATACCAGAACATATTCCAAAAACTCAAGTGCATCTGCTTTGGTCCCTCTTGGCAATTGCTAGAAAATGTATTACTACAAACTGGAAAAGCAAAACAGATCTTTTCTTTTCTGAATTTCTGTTATTGGCCAAAATTGTATGTAATAGAGAGCTTCAAACTCTCGCTTCAAGAACAGCAAGAATAACACAAAAGAAATTATCTTAGATGAAGCTTAAAAAATTATTGGATAAAATGTAAGAAATTTAATTGAAATAGACTAGGTTATGGGCATTGTACATAGTTTTGTTGTTTAGAATTTTTTTGATTGTTTAAAAATGTATTATGTGATGAATACAAGTATGCTGTAGAATATTCCAAGCACTCTTATGAAATTTAATAAAACGAAAGTTATACAAAAAAAAAGTGTTACAACAAAAATACCTGTAAAGGATAGTTCACTGAACTTACAAAATGCCAAGCATTGTTGTACATTTGCTGTTTGCTATACTCTGTACTTCTAAGTGTAAGCATGACTTTTTTTTCTCTCAAAGTTGAAGAATTGCCACGAAATCCACTTCTGCAAAATGTATCTGATAAGGGCAGTGGATATTTTGTGAAGTCTTAGTATAATGAACAAAATGGTGTAGGCCTATCATTTTTGATGTTTTTTCTTCAAACCATCCTTCTGCAACCTAATCCTATTCAGACAGATACATAATCTCTTAGGAATTCAAAAACACTGCTTTCCCTTAGTGACATGCAGGAATTGATCTCTGTATTACTTTATCAGCAGCATCTAATATATACTGTTAAGTATGCCAATCAAGATTTCAGTCTTATTCTTTTTTTAGTTTACAGTTATTAGTGACAGGTCTCAAATGTTCTATATCTTCTGAAGAACTTCTCCTCAGAAAATTAGTAATATGAAGTCTAAAGTAACGGTGTACCATTTCTGAATCAAAACCACCTCTAGTTAAGAAGTTTATGGTTTGAAGGTATCTGGCCCAAAAGTGGCTTGATTACAACAGATTTTCATTGTTATGTACTATTAAACAGTTTTTGACAGGACTTTACGATTAAATTTGATCCCGTCAAAGACAGAAGTAAAATAAAGCATGCATCATTTTTTCTCAGGATCAAATTGTATTAATCAAAAATTAATAATTACAAACGTTCTGTTGGTTTCTGAAACTTCTGAGTAATAGATCATTTCTACAAAGAAAGATTTCAGGAAGATATAGTTATACATACAGAATTATTCTTAAAAATAAATAATATCAATAAAAATATAGACTGTATATAGGAGAATAGCAACTCTCTGGTTTGAACTTCTAAAGGCTATGGTTAAACAACAAAATACTAATACAGATAGTTTAGAAATCAGTTTATATAATGCTGAGGGAGAGCTGGGTAAGAAAATCACACTGATTTTTGCTAAGACAAAATAATTGGCTGCTGGATAAGTATATGACTTAAAACTATAGGAGAGAAGGAATAATGTAATAATATGTGATGTGTCTGAGAAAATGGAAGGAGATATATTGTTAGTTTCTTCATCAACTAGAGTCCAAAATTGTTAAATCTTCAGGAGAGCTTGTTATATGGTATAGAGAGCCCATATATCTCTCACAAAAACTCCAGCTAAGGAAGGAGTCTCCTGAGGTATATAATTGACAAATGTATCTTATATCGGAATAATTAATCCTCCTCTGAAAATTGGTAGTTCTTTCATCAGATTTGAAAATAATTCCTTACAGAAACTAATGGGAAAAGGAAGGCATACTGACCAGCAGTAAAGTCAACTGAATGTGGTATTAAAGACCATGTGCAATGATTTTGTTACTATTTATTTTTTGCTGTAAATATTCTCTTAGTATGCAAAGTATGTTTTCTCATTATAAAAAAAAACAGATTTTACTTTAGTTCAGTGGAACTGTTTAGTAAGTATAGCAAACTTGTATTTGTATTTATTATAGGTTGAGCAGTTGTCCAGTTATTTCTGGATTCCATGTCATGTGACCTAGAATTCTAATGTTGTAATTGTTAGTGTTTGACAGTTTGTAGTGGGCAATTGTTTCTGTAGTCAATAACATGTACGCAGATAATGGTTTATAATTTTTTTGTTTAGAATGAATACATGATAATGGAATGAAGACATATAAGCTATTTTTAGAAAAGGCACTAAAAGAAGTTATGAAGTTTTCAGAAGGAAATGTGTCTCATTAAAAGGCTAGTACTCTTAGCATGAGGATCCTTCACATAAATGGTAATAACTCCACGTGTTAGAGCAAATGGCATAACACTTTACTTATGGAACTTGAACAGTCCTGAAAAAGCTAATAATGTGAGTGTTCAGGGAAGTTTAAGTCTGGCATTTAGCACACTGGATTGAAACTATGAGCTGGTGACAAGCTGCTTCTTGTGGTACAAGGTTTGATCATTTAGGCTCTATCTGTCTACCATGTGACTCCAGGTTACTTAACCAGGCAACACTCTTAAGAATTCTGGGAAACTGGTATAACCTCTTCAATAGTCTCCTTGACTTCATACCGGATTATGACCTGTGAGACTAAAAATTAAACATATTTTTAAATGGATACAATATCTACATCACCTTGAATTGCAAAATGGCTCAATGATAGGAAACAGGAGATAAAAATAGGGGAAGCTTCCTCAACAGTCACCAGTGGAGTTAACTTTTAATACGGGTACTGTATGTGGAGGGGTTTACAAAATTCCTCTCTCACAACACAAAATAATGTTACTAAATAAAGGGGCTGCTGAAGCCCCTCTGTATACACCCCATATCTGTTTAAAATATTCTGCTTTAAAATACACAGATTGTTGATAAAAACTAAGTCCATAGCTTCAAGAATGATATTGATAGTTCTTGTGGTTAATTTCTAGCCACTGATCAAAGCTTCCCATTGCCATTGTAACCCTTCATCACGGGGGATGACCAAGAACAGGTCATAAATATTATGTCATCATTGAAAGGGACCTGGTGCAACATATCCAAAAAATGCCAAGTGCCTTTTAAAATGTAATTTTGTCATCAAAATCAATTTCAAGACATGATCTACAAATTTTTCTAGGGGTTCAGTTTTTGACCCTTGTGTTGCTACTCTAGGAGGGAGAGGTGGGTTGGCAACTGATTTATGTACTTTTGGTATGCTGAATATGTTTGGAATTATTGGCTTATTATTGATAATATTATTGATATTAGCAAATTATTGATATGCTTCCCAAATTGAGTTATTTGCTGTTTATATATTGTTAACAATGGATAATACTGATTTCTTACAAATAACTATATACATGCTACTAAAATATTTTGAACTAATTTCACATCTAAAGTTCAATCAGAATAAAACTAACACTTTATTAATTAACAATCAGTTAAATTATTTGATGAAATCCAGAAGTGAATCTAAAGTGGATATAGAGCTATCAAATATTTCGTGGTGATTTTACATGCAATTGTAAAAATTAGCAACAATAAATTATGAAAAATATTTTAGACAATATTTAAACAATAATAAATACATGTAATAGATTATTATTTTCTAATAAAATAGGATGATTTTAATCAAAATTGTTAATATACCTAAAATACTATAAGGAAAATATTAAACTATTTAATGACATTTGTTTGCAGTTACCATCACAAAGCCTAAACTAGCTTTAAGAGAATGGAAAGATGTTGAAATATGATTTTCTGATCGAGAAACATATGCTATAGCTTCATTTATTAAGACAATAGCTTTATGATTCAATTCTTATTACTGAACCAATTGGATAAAATCTACATTAAATATTTGATTAAATAGAGGACAAATGCTACTATGCAACATATGCAAACCTTGAATAATGACAGTATGTGGCCATTAAATATTCAAAACAATAATAATCCACCAGATCCTAACTATATAATATATTAAAATGTTAGACATTTTATATTGAAATTCATAGAGATAAAAATCACAGTGGTTCACACTCCTCCATATAGCATTTATATCAGAATATATGCACAGTCTAAAATGCTATGCATAAAAATTAGGGATTTGATATTTTGGAATCAAATTCTAAAAAACTAAAGTGCCTAACAGACACCATGTAATGGATAAATATGATTTGACTATAGCAAACTGGATTATAATACAACTCAATAGACATTTTAATCTGTAAAGTTGATTTAATATCAGATATAATTAAAAATATATCTACACATTCTGGATTTATTAAACAATCTTAAAACAAATGGTAAAACAGAGAGATCATGTATGCAATATATATATATATATATATATATATATATATATATATATATATATATATATATATAATACTTAACTATAAAGTTCATATTAAAGATAACTATTAGGATTTTTCTGACCAAATGTGCAGCTAAACTTTAACTACACTAGAAAACCATCATCTTTATTTTGGAGGCTATTCCCTTGCAAATTTCTATAAAGATCATTTGCAAGTCCACATTGGCTGTAGATTTGAAATTATATGCAAAAAGTAAGGCATTCATTACTGGAGGTGTAAATCCTTAATCAAAAACTGATTGGGAGCATATAATTTTTGATTGGAAAGTTTTATGACCTTTTTGGGGAAAATCAATGTTTCCTGCAAACATGTGGTCTGATAAATTTATATTAAGTAAACATTTGTGCTGTTTAATACCCCAATTACTTATATGTCTACCCAGGTCTCAAGTCCTGCTTCTCTGGAGCTTATAAACCACAGCCAGGAAAATGACTTCAGTGAGTGAAAATTTGAGGGTACAAGGTCATTCAAAGAATTTATGAATACTGTCACTGCTGTACATCATAAAATAGTTTGGTACAATGAAAACAAACAAAAAATAATCACATAATATAATTGCTGGATAAAACTGAACTCATCATTAATAGAGAGCTAGCTAACCTGTGTTCAATGATCACTTGATGATTGATGATTTTTACTATTGTTGATATAAAGACATGATGTAGATGGTTCCATACTGAAAAGTCAGCACTTGCAAAGGGCTGAAAACCAAGGAAAAGTGCAAAGATCACGCTTCTCCTTTAAACTTTTTTTTTTTCAGGGGGAGTGCTACAGTTTTGGGCTCTCCAAATGAGTTACCTGCTGAAACAAAACTGGATCAACCAAAGTTCTATCTAGGTTAAGTTGAAGTCAATGACATAAGGAGATGAACTAATAACACACAACCACACATACACACACGCGCGCTCACACACACACACACACACACACACACATTTTTCTGTCATCTGGCCAGAAGAGTGTTTAGTCTTAAGAATCATGGCCCTGATTCCAAAAGACTTGTTCAGTGTAAATGATCACATTCCTGACATTTTAAGCAAGGAAATGTCTAATTACTGCAGGACCAATTAGTGAGTCATTAACAGGTATTAAGTGAGATTTGCAGTTACTGTCAAGAAGATGAAAGCACCAAGGCAATTAGATTTCTATAATTAGTGTCAAGAAGAGATAAAAGCACACAGTAGAAAAAAAGTCAAGTTAATCAAACCAGTAGACCAGTTTGTAAAGGAATATACTATTAGTACTAAACAAAAGTACCCAGCACACAAGGTCTCACAGCATTTGGCTTAATAAGTAAATATAATGAGGAGAAACAAGCAACACAGTAAAGACATTTCCAAATAAATATGGAGTCCAACTGGACCTATATTTATGTTTTTCTCTCTGCATTGTAAAGCTTACTTTTGTATAATATAGTATTTTCAAGGTAACTATTTGAAATGTTGGGACCCACTAGAGCAAGTCTGGAAACATGAGAGTGAATGGTCTAAAGAACAAACTTACATATATTAAGTTGAGATAACATTTCTTGAAATATTCCATTTTCTCCAAGGTATGGTGATCTCATAGTTGGTATATGTACATTCAGGGGTGTGTGGGTGCAGGGGGGCTTGCCCTCCAGAAAAATAAGTTTTAAGGAGAAGACTGTTTTTTGACATTCACTCTTCTTCTCCACTAATGGTCTTTTTTGGCTTGTTGGCACTCAGCATTTCAAGTGCTAACATTTCAATAGGGAGCCATTTTCAATATCCATGTGAGGTAGCAAATCCAGTGTGATATAATTCTTTTCATGTCTACTGTGTGTGCAAACAGTAGCTGAAATGAGGAAAGTATTTGGCTCAGAATTTGAGCAGCAGGCTGACAGCATTTTAAATGAAATAACGGAACATTTATCCAGCACATAGAAAACCTGGTAAAAACTGTGAAGGGGACTCAAACATTACAGATGAAATTAGAATTGAGCATTTATTTTTATTTTAACTCAAAACAAACAAAAATACATTAATTTGCAAGTGACAGGAGAATTAGAAAAATATATACATAAAGGAAAACATAATTAAACATAAGGAAAGGAAAGAAATGTGTTACTTACTTCCTAGATTTCATAGGCTATTATTTTTATTTTATTTTATTCAACAGTGACTCATACATCTGAACCTCTTAGAGCAGAAAATCTGGACAAAACCATAAATAAAAGTGGGACAAAGGCCCATCTACAGGGACAATTTAATATTGCTCTTACAAACTTAGAAAGTTGATATAATAACAGGTTTTGCATTAGCATGAAAGTTCTGAAGGGTATGAAGTCTGAAACTCAAATCTCTGTTATTATTTTCCAACTTTAGTCTTGAATGATTTGCAACTAATTTGCCAGAAAACCACAATTTTATGAAAAATGGACCAAGAGTATGAGACAAAAATCTGTACATTCTGTGAAAATCTGTAGAGTTGAGAGGCAGTGTATTATACTGATTAAACTGAGCTTTTACAGCCACAGTCCAGGTGAATTGTTCAAAAATGAAAATATCATAAAAATATATAACAACTGATATCCAAACTTAAATTTGTAGGTATATTATTTACAAATGTGTTGCATGTGCCATGCACAGTAAAAATGCAACATGGGAAGCAATAAAGACTTCCACAGGCACTGAAATATTACTGAGTAAAATATTAGACATTTTCCAGAGGAATGTGAGCTGACATCTAATGGTCTAGTGACACATCAGCCTGGATACCTGCAGGAAAGCTATTCTGCATGTTTTCCACTTGAAGAAATAAAACTGTGGGATTGGCTCCAAATCCAGTATTCTTTTGGTGTAAGACAGGCCCCAGATTCACTATGCCCTGCACAGCATGCAGGATCAGTGCAGGAGCTCTAGCAGACAATATGTCTGCCGTGCAATCCAGGAACAGCCTGCAGGGGCGTGCACAAGAGCTCCTGCACTAACCCTGCATGGACTAAGCCCTTGTATATAAATCACCCCATTTGCAGGAGAAATCCATGCAAATGAGGTGATATTGTGATCCAGGAAGCTTGCAACCATCCACGCAGGACTAGTGCAATCTGCAGAAATGTACTCGGTTAGCAAAATCCAAAACGGAGATGTGACAGCTCCAAATAAAGGCTGCATTTCATTGAGGAAGCATGCCAGTGGCCATGTATAAGGCCATTGGCATTGCAAACAAAAAATTAAAAAATCGACTTTTATTTTCTTTTAGTCGATCTCAGCTGTTTAAGTGAAGGGCAGTGGTGTGCAAATGGGAATTGGGGGGAAAATAATAAAATAAACCTAAAATAAGCATTCTAAGTAAAATCACTATTCTGCCATGTAAGCCAATGGCATGCAGAAGACAACCTGGCCAGTGAGTAGTGGTTGCTAAGGGGGGAGGATCAGTGTGAGACATGTAACTATGCATTAAGCAGGCAATCCCATGCAAATGAGGTAAAGGATAGCAAATCCCAGTTTTCCCCAGCATGTGAGTCAAGTCCCAGCAGTGTAAGAGTAGGAATAGTTTGGTGCAAGTCTAGGAGTTAGGTGACATCATGGGGGGGGGGGGTGTCAGGCATACTGCAAGCGGACTGGAGCCCTGTGACTTGGGTTTTCTCCTAGCTTAGCACAGCAAAGCTAGGGGTTGTGTCTAAACCTGCCTAGCACTCTTTACAAAGCCTAAGCTGGTGTGCGCACTGCGCACTGGGTTTTACAGGAGGAAAAAAGAAATTAAACAGGAAACAGCAGCAGTGTGCACATTTGAGCATTCTGTGTGCGTGGCACACCCTCCAGGCTTAAACAGGAAGGCAATGGGAAGGGAAAACAGCAGTAGGAAGATAATTAAGGAGTACTAGCTTAGCTGGCAGGTGAAATGTATCAGAATCAGCCAATTACACAGGCAGCAGACCAGCCCAGCCTAGAACACTACCATAAGCTATGCAAACACCTACCCCTCTGATTTTTCCCATACTCTACACCACCGGTGTATACAAGTGGGGAACTTTTAACACACAAACCTACAAAATGAAAAGGGCTGCAGCAGGCAACATAGAACAACATGTGCAAGAGGCTGAGGGTGATGAGGATGAGAATGCTGTTGACCAACCCACAGTGAAGAGGAGTAGAAGAGTGTACTGACCCAGGGTAACCTACCAGGGGTGAAATGAGCTGGAGATAGTGGACCGCTATAGGGTGGACAGAGACCTCCTACAGCAAATTGGTAAGCTGTGCCGGCCACACCTCACACACAGAACCAACAGAGGGGAACCCATCGCAGTGGATACCAAGTTATGTGTAGGCCTAGGAATACTAGCCACCGGTACCTCCCAAATCTCAACTGGGGATGTCATGGGGTTCTCATAGGCATCAGCATCCAGAGTATTCCACCAGTTCCTGGATGCCATGTCAGCACATGCCAGTGAGCACGTATATTTCCTCAGCACCCGTGAGGTGTTAGCCAGCAATATGCATCTCTTCCACCAAATAGCAGAATACCCTGAGGTAGTGGGTGCTATAGACTGCATGCACATATACTTCAAACCACCACCTGGTGATTAGGGTAGAACCTACATCAACCACAGGGGAATCCCCTCCATCAACTGCCAGGTTGTCTGTGATGCCCAGGGCATTATAATGAATGTGTGTGCTGGCTGCCCTGGAAGCTATGATGATTCCCACATATGGCATCTGACGCAGCTGTACCAGACATTTGCCAGTGGGGACATCCCCTACGGTCACCTAGTGGGGGATGCTGGTTACACACTGGAGCCGTGGCTGATGACACCCATCAGAAATGCACACACACCTGAACAAGAACGCCATAATGAGGCACACGCACAGACCAGACTTACAATACAGAGTGCGTTTAGGATGCTCAGGTCACAGTTCCCGTGTCTGGACACATCTGGTGGAGCCTTGCAGTACTCACCAGCTACATGTACCCAAATTGTTATGGTATGTTAACCTGCAAACAAACTACTGAAAAACAACAAAAAATAGGCAGGCAACAGTAATTCTTAAACTTTTATGGTTAGCACTTTCGTAAAATATTCTTACACATAACTTCATCAGACATTAGTTAAAAGAATGGTAGCCATATTTAAAACCATATTCATAGTCACTTGTTCAGTCACCTCACATGACACCATGTCACCTAATACAATTCTCATTTCTATAACACATGTGCCTAAAAATTGTATAAACAATTGTGTAAAAAATGTATATAAGCTTTCCTATTGACTTAATACTCAAATTCATATGTACATATACAAAGAATACATAAATATACATGAAAAAGCCAGCTAAAACATCAAAAAAACAATATTTGTTATTGTGTACATAAAAATTGTTACATGTCACTAATCAACCTGAATAAATTTCATTTGAATGTCATAAATGCATGTACTTGTACATAAGGGAGGGGGGGTTATGTGTATATAACAAACACAAAAAGTGCCCCAAATTATGTGTCTATTCACCTGAGTATTAGCCTTGTGTTAATGTTTTAAACTCCTCAGTTTCAAGACACATGCCAAAGAGCATACATCGATCAACCCTGGTGTCACATAGGCCCTGATTCTAAGCTGCCAAATCAGCTCCTTCACCTCAAGTTTTAAGCCTAATGGACCACCCCTGATGTCAAATTCAATTTGGTCGATCACCCTGAATAGAAATGTGGCTTGAAACTGAGGAGTTTAAAACATTAACACAAGGCTAACACATAATCTGTGGCACTTTTTGTGTTTGTTATATACACATCTACCTCCTCCCTTATGCACAAGTACATGCATTTATGACATTCAACTGAAATTCATTCAGGTTGATTAGTGACATGTAAAATTTTTTTTTGTACAGAATAACAAATATTGTTTTTTAGATGTTTTAGCTGGCTTATTTATGTATTCTTTGTATATGTACATATGAATTTGAGTATTAAGTCAATAAGAAAGTTTATATACATTTTTTACACAATTGTTTATACAATTTGTTTAGGTACATGTGTTATAGAAATGAGAATTGTATCAGGTGACATGGTGTCATGTGAGGTGACTGAACATGTGACTATGAACCTGGTTTTAAATATGGCTACCATTCTTTTAACTAATGTCTGATGAAGTTGAGTGTAAGAATACTTGATGAAAGTGCTAACTAAAAGTTTTAGAATTACTGTTGCCTGCCTATTTTTTGTTGTTTTTCAGTTGTTATGGTATGTGCCATGCTACACAATATAATCCTGCGGAAACAGCTGCAGCAGGAACAGCACGGGGCAGGGCACACAGCTCCCCAAAAATGCCAAGGCCTGCACAGGCACAGAGTGACTGGGAGGAGGAACAACCTGAGCCTGCCCCAGTAGGCAGATGGAGGTGTGCCCAGTATGCCAAGGCCACGGCAAAGCGACAATGCATAGCACATACACTGACACAGTAGGGACCCAGAGAATGGCACCTCTCTCTGACTCACACATACAGTAAAAAGGATGCCAAACATGACACTACCTGTGCTCAACTATTTATAGGGAGTGTACTATGTGCATCTGACATAGGCAGCCCTCCAGCGCCATCCGCAAGTCTGGCACACCCTCAAGGTAAGTAAATCAACCTACCAGTTGCCAAATGAAGGATAATGTGTTGTTACCTGTATCTATGATATGGATGTGAGCATGCAAGGGAATTGGGTGGCTAAATGTGATGGTAGCAGACAGTAGACACCCATAGTGGCACCATGACATCTATAACACATACTGGACTCACCATAGTAGCCAGTACTACACAGGGTGACAAAACTCACTGCAAGAAATGTGCTGAGCAACATGTGTGTCCATATGACTCACACATGCCAGTCAGGGCAGTTCACATACCCAACAACAGTCTCAGCCAGCAGGACAGATGTAGACAAACACAAACAGAGCCTGTGCTATGGCACCTGAATGATGGCAATGGTTAACCTCCCCACAGGCTGCAAAGACAGACTACAGCAGGTCAGGCAGTGGGATGTTAGTTCTGAAGGGTAAGAAGTCAGACACTAATATGTAGGGCAACCAAAGCTACAACCTGTAGTACACTGCTATGCCTGTAGTCAGCATGATAGGTAAGAATACAGAATGGAATGGAGTATATGACATACCAGTACAGTCATAGCAAATGTGTACAAGTGTCAGGTGTGTCCCCACATCCAACATAGTAATGTAATAACAGTCAGGTGTGCCCCCCAGTCCTGTGTAGAAATGTAGAAATTGTCAGGTGTGCCCCCCCCATCCTATGTAGAAATGTAGTAACAGTTAATGATAAATGATCGATGGATACCCTGCAGAGACAGCATGCTACCTGTCAGTGCACAACACAAATGTCATCACTGCAGCACAAACTACCTGGACTCAATCCACACATTCAATACAGATGGCCATACTGGGCATGCTCACACACTTAAACACATGAAGGCCATGTCTGCAAACACCAGTGGACCAGACATATCTGGCAGTCGCAGTTGTTAGTGCAGACACACGTCAGTATGCACCACTCATGCCTTGCACACAAAGTGGATAGGAATACAGACATATATGTCAGGACAACACACTATAATAAGCCAAAGGTAGATGTGTGGAAGAGAGTGACTGTGACAAGAAGTCATCCAGGCCTGTCCCACCTAGCACACAGCCAAAGGGCCCAAAACACATGAGGTGCAGATGTCACTCACTGCAGATACTAGCCACCAGTATCTGTTAGCATTACAGACTATGTGGTGGACGTGCCAGCTGTGCAACATGACTGTACAAGAAAGCAGTCATCTAGCAGCTGTATACATGTACCTGTGAAATATGACCCTGTGTGTGCCCACATGTAGCATGTTAACCACTAGATGAATGGGTTATGGCCCATGCACACACACTTCCCTCCCCATAGCCCTACTATGACAGGCCTGCTGAAGTCATCCACTGTGAATTACACCTTTGGGAGAGTTGTAGCCCAGTAATCTCCATGGCACATCCCATAACTGTGTACTGCTGTAGTGTGATAAACTAGTTAGGTAGGAGTTCTAATCCAAGACTTGGCAACTGTGTGTGTGTGTGTGTGTGTGTGTGTGTGTGTGTGTGTGTGTGTGTGTGTGTGTGTGTGTGTGTGTCTGTCTGACTCTGTGTAGATAGCAATGCTTTTTAGGGTAGTCACACTGCCTACAATTCAAATGCTCAGCTTTGGCAAGGCTGCTGATGTCATCCACCTAGAAATACACCTCTGGGAAGGTTGTAGCCCAGTAATCTCTGTAGCACATGCCATAACTGTGTACTTCTTTAGTGTGATCTAGAACTCTGGTAGGGTTCCATCCCCACCCATGGCAGTTCTGGATGTTTGGTGTGTGTTTCAATGTCTGTGTATGGAGCAAAGCATTATAGGCTAGTCACACTCAGTACATTTCAAATGCCCTACTTTGGCAATCCTGCTGATGTCATTCATTGTGAAATACACCTTTGGGGAAGGAGTTTTCCAGTAATCCCTGTGGTGCGTCCTATAACAGATCCATGCTGTGGTGTGAAATAGACCTCTGTTAAGGGTTCTATACCCACACATGTTGGTTGTGGATGTTTTGTATGTGTGTCACTGTCTGTGTAGGGAGCAATGCATTTTTGGCTGACACTCACTACGAATGCCCTACTTTGGCAATTCTGCTGATGTCATCCAATGTGATATACACCTTTGGGGAAGGAGTTCTCCAGTAATCCTCATGGTGCATGCTATAACAGCTTCATGTTGTAGTGTGATATAGATCTCTGTCAAGGGTTCTATATACCCACACATGTCGGTTGTGGATATTTTGTGTGTGTGCCACTGTCTGTGTAGGGAGGAATGCATTTTAGGCTAGTCACACTCACTACAATTTGAATGTCCTACTTTGGCAATCCTGCTGATGTCATCCAATGTGATATACACCTTTGGGGAAGGAATACTCCAATAATCTCTGTGGCGCGTACTATAACTGCTTAGTGCTGTAGTGTAATAAACTAGTTAGGTAGGGGTTCTACTCCCAGACATGACAGGTGCGAGTGTGTGTGTGTGTTTGCAACTCGTACCCTGTGTGGAGGTGGATGTGAGTGTGTGACACCTTTGCCCAATGTGGAGCAGGTTTTGCATATTTTTTATATGGTGGCCCTACTATATATCACAATGTCCACCATACAGGGATAACAGATGCAAAATAGCTGAGAGGCTGGTGTGCAAAGACATATCCATACATGTGACATCAAGGCCAGGTAATCACAGTTAGCAACCCCAGTATTACCCAGAGCACACTCTCGACCCATGTCTCATACACACACACACACACACACACACACACACACACACACACACACACACACACCTAGGCAACAGCCAACACGTGGGTAGTACACTGCATATTGGCCACTGATAGTAACTATGGAGTGACAGCAGTGGGCTACACAGGGCATGGCACCCTGTCCATCTGTCCAATATGCACGTACATGCAGACAGTGCACCTTCCCCATGTTCAACAATGGAACCTGTAGTGCCATCATGTGACCCACAAAGGACATACCATGCCTGACAACATCCCCTGTAAGGACAAATGCCATTGACACCAGGGAATGCCGTTAGCATGCTATCAAAGTAGGTGCAGGGTAAACCTGCTGTCTATTACCAGCTACCGCCACAGGTGGGCAAGACTCGCACATCTGATGATAATCTGTGTTCACAACATGGGCCAGACACCCCAGGTACAGTTTCACATGTCACTGTACATGCATGTGGGAGGTGCGCACATCCCAGACACTGTCCATGTCATGGACTAAGGAACACATACATGGCAAGCAATGCATAGCATTGGCCACACACATAGTCATCCAGGTGACTGGATGGGGGATACAATACCCACCTGTGTGGGCAAATGCATACACTACAGCCCTGAGCCACAATGCAGACCATTGTCATGTGGCCTGATGCCAAGGTATACTGGTCACCTAGCCTTGTATAGCCATCTGTCACAATTGGCCACCACACACCCATACAGACATGCACCCATGCATGTCAGTACTGGCACTGTGTGTTTGTGTGTGTGCTGTGTGATGCGTATGGTCACATCCACACTCACTACATCCCCCATTGGCATACTGATGCATACTGTCTGATGTCAGACACCTCACCATACCCTTTGCCCATACAACATCCGTATAACCCATGTGGTGCATGTGATACCTGCACAGTGATGTGTTGTGGCAATCTCACTACTGATGAGATGTAATCCTGGCCCTGCCAAGTGTATCTGTGTGTGTGCATTCCTGTGAGAGTGTGGCTGTGTCGATGCTGGCACCTGTTCATGTGGACAGGCACAAGTACATCACCTACCATATAGCTACCATACCCCTGTTGCAGATGTCACTCACCATCACATATATGTTCTGAGGGCTCCACAACAGGTAACCCATGTGGCACATCCAATAACTGCATAGAACTGTGATAGCACTACATAGTCGGAAGTGGTTTGATACCCTGTGCTGGTAGGTGTGTGACACAAACATGCTTATGTTTTACTCTCCCACCCCTCCCTGACTTGTCTTTGCCTCTGTCTGCCTCTCTCACACCCTCTCTGGTGGATGTGGAGACCTACGCCTGCTTTACTTAGGCAGCAGCATGTTTATTTTAAGTGATGCTGATGATAAGCTGATGGCCTCTGCATGAATTGCAGCCCTCCCCTAGCGTATTGCATGTGGAACAGCTGTGGTAACAGTCCCATAGCCAATTGGATGGGAACACACTCCAGTATCTAAGGACATCATGTTGGTGTTGGCCCTTTTCATTCACTGTGAGCAGGAACTAGATCTGTTGTTTGGCAAGCAGCATCTCAGATGGATTGGGGATTCACCTCTAACAACATACACTGTGGAAACAGGGCAACACACAGGAGGGGGATGTGCCTGACCTGACTACAGACTGTAAGTGCTGCTATACTGCATTTGGTGTAATGTTGGTTTAACAGTGTGTGTGTGGACATGGCTGTCCTACATGTCTCAATACCTGCCATGTCAGTTCTATGTTTATGAGGAATCCCCATCTGCAGGGTCATCTGCAGACTGAGGAGTGTGTTGTGCCTTTGGGTTCATGTGTTACCCATGGAACATCTATCTGTAGACTGCAGAAGGTAGTGTGAGGATTGCAGTCTGCAGATGGTGAAAGCCGTGCGGTTACTGACTTCATATCCCTCATAGGACATATGTTGCAACAAACCCTGTTACAACAGTAAATGTATGAGGTTATCACAGCAACATGTCAATATTGGCCCAGTGTATGTGCTTCCAGCCACAACTCTGTCAACCTTTGTACATATGTCGTGCATGAAGAGGTGCATATGTGCTGTACACCATAATTAGTGTCATCATATCTGATAACAAGCCAGTGAGATATCAGACTGCTACACGTTATGTACAGTAGGGGTTATATTTGATGACATAACCTGGACATACTGTGGCTGTTTGTACAGTACTGAGGTCTGTGTACTTATGGTAAATGTCGACAGTGTGTGCATTGATAATATGTACCTTGGCCTGTGTACAGACTGTGGTAGTTATCATCATCCTAGGTCCCATCCTATCTGATGTTAGATGCTGCTTCACTGTATGTTACCATATTGGCTTACATGTTTGTAGGGCCATACACACACATGTCCCATACCACAGTCAGCCATCAGACCAAACTGTGTAGTGGCCCAGTATATGTAGGGTTAGTGTGCGAGTGGCACATATGAGGATGGTATTGAACAGATAGTGCATATACTGTAATATTATGCTAGCTTGCCATATGTGGCTGTGGCTGTGTTCTCATTGGTTGGGGCTATGCACTTTCACACAGGTGTATCTTACCCTGTGCTGTGACATGCCTGTACAGCCTGCTATATATGCAGGTTCATGTGCATTCCCCCATAGGAGATGCAGGCCAGAGTTGAGCCAGTCTGCCTGTATCCTGCACAGTGCATTTTTACACGCCTAGCAGCTTAGTGTACTTACCCAGTGAGATGTCATGTGCAGATACTTGCCAGATGTACTTCTGCTGGGCGTCCCTTAACAGTCATGTATGTCAGATAGAGCAGTGGGATGCTGTACATATGTATGTCAATATCTAGTGGGTAGTATGTGGCCACAGCACCCCTGTACCAGTGGTTATTACATGTCAGGCCAGACAGGGGTGTGTGAATGCATAACCTATTGTGGTATATGTATACCAGTTGTTATGTGTTATACCCATCTACATGGCTGTTAACATCCATATTGTCAGGCATGGTGCACATGTTTTGCACTATAGGGTTCTGTGTATTCCTCTGGACTGTACAGAGTGTGCCAGAATGTCCACACATATTGGCCTATTTCTCTGCTTCAGTTGACAGGGGCAGTATGTGCTAGCAGCTGTACTTTACTATGATGTCCTTAGGATGTCTGACAGTAGCCAATGGCACACACATATATATAGAACTGTAATAGTACACAAATAAAGGTTTTCCATGCCTGCAAACCTGTGTGTAGTGTTTTTTCCTGTGACCTCTCTGTGGGTATATGTTGCAGGAATGATTGTCATATGTATGGGTGGCCCATACATTGTCCAGTTGCACAGGTGTGAACTATAGGCATAGTGGCTGTTCCATATCTTGTGCACCTTCTAAATATGTCTCTTACTGTACATATCTCTGCATGTGTAAAGAAGAAGAAGATCTATTGATATATATATATATATATATATATGTGTGTGTGTGTGTGTGTGTGTGTGTGTGTGTGTGTGTGTGTGTGTGTGTGTGTGTATCTGTATCTGCATATATGTGTCTGTATATATGTATCCTGGGAATGTTGATAGTGTCCACATTTTACATTTCCTAAGGGAGCCAGACTGTACTGCATGATATGTTACCAATACCAGCCTGACATCATACAGGTGGGATGTAGTACTGTTAACATCTTGTGCTCATGTCATGTCAGGTCCTGGTTAAGGGATCTGGAACACTTGGTAGTGTATCGCGGGGTGGACATGTTTGGCTGGGGGGGGTATGCCTATTCGTACAAGACATATATTGTTTAGGGCCTCTCAACCCCATTAATTGTGCATGTGGACATATTTGTTTTTGTTAATGTACCACTGCTATCTACAGATGTATAGCCACATATACCTATATAGATATATATATCAGCTTACATATGTATGACTTTGCCCGTATATACCTACATAGCTATATATCTGTGTGCATATATGTACCTTGCTGTGTATATGTAGACATATAGGTGTAGACATATATATGTGTCGATGTAGGCATTTGCATGTAAATATGTTCATAAATATGTATATATATATATATATATATATATATATATATGTGTATATATTTCTAAATATACACACACACACATTTATATATATATATATATATATATATATATATATATATATATATATATATATATATATAGATAGATATCTACATATATAGATATGTTGTATCTGTTTAGATATTAATATATTTACGCACACGCACATCTAGATGTTGGTATACATTCTCTGTACTGTTGCATGACTGGGCTGGATGACATGTTTCTGAAAACATCAGATTTATGTATGTGTCAAGGCTTAGTGATAAATCACTGTGTCAATGGTGTGCAGGGTCTGGGGTTCGAGCCTTGCGGAGGCTGTTTATTTTGCTGCTGGGCAGAATATGGGCCATTGGATACAGACTGATTAAGGTACTTTAAAGTAAGCAGGTTTGCGCGGGTTTGCATGGAGGTAAGCAATGCTAACTTCCGGTCACAGGTTCTTACACTCAGTTAGCTTCTAAATCGCTTAACCTGTGTAGGCAGACAGGCATAAACCCGCTGACTGCTGCTTAAAAGTGTTTACTCCAGCTTACCCCAATGCTAATTTCATTACAAGAAAAGAAAAAGGGGTTGATAGGAAAGTGGTGAATAAAGGAGCAGAAAGAGGGAAAGACAGCAGGGAAACAGCCAGGGATGTGCAGGAAGGGTGTAGTTAAGGTCCATAGCTGTCCATTTCTTCTACAGCAACAGCTGTGCATATACACTGCATTTGGAGGTAGATTAGGACCCTCAGGCCCCTGGGTGAGAGTGAGGAGAACAATAATTCATTGTGATGCCAATTAGATTGGATTACTTGTGTCCACTGGATACGTGTGTGACGTAGACAGCAATGTATGGGTTGAGATGTTTATGTGGGAACAGATTGCCCTTTTTTTATAGGTGAGAGTGGGATGTTGGGAAGGGGTAGTAAGGTATATTTGGGGAGCTAGGTTGAGTAGGTTAGCAGACAAGACAAACAAGACGCATACAGGGGCGGTATATGACACGTGGGGGTAAACACCTTGGATGGGGAGGGGTGTTTGGAAGTTGCAAGCCCATGAGCCCCCAAATGGAAACAGTGGGACTGAGGTCCCCACCCATGGGCAGTCACGACTGCACTTTCACGGCCCCAAAGGTGCCTGTGCTGGGGGCTGGATAGGAGGGGTAGGCTCACCCTCAAATTGTGCCATGCGGCCCTCAAGCTTACTCAGTGATGGGGCATCAGCCATCTGCCTTGCTTCTTGGATCCACTGGTCCAAGAGATCAGCCCTCCATTGTTTCAGGTCAGCTTGGTGATGCCTGACCTACTCACCAGTCCGGCAGATACCAGTGGTTCTGGTGAGGTCATGGGCGAAACTGTCCCAGGCCTCCACTTTATACTGAGAGCCCTGGTACTGGCCATGCAGTAGTCTCTCCTCATGGTGTTTTACCAGGAGCCATACCATGAATCTGGACTCCTGGGTGCCCCAGCACTGCACTCTACATCGAGTGCCTTCCCCAACTCCAGCCATTCTGCCTACAGTATGGGGCTGCTACCAGGTATTGGAATTATTGGCGCCTGTGGGGTTTAAATATGCCCAATGTCCTGCACTTTCCCGTGATTGCATGGTTTTGAAAGGGCTAAGCTATGGGCAGACCTGCTTATCTAATTTTGACATTGCTTAAAGAGGCATACCACTGGGCAGATTGTGTTAGCCAGCTATCACATTGGTTACACCACGTAGGCTGACCTGTGCAGTGCTTAGCATTGCTTAATATCTAATTAGCATTATAATTTCCTTTTGACATTGATTTATTATTTGTTACATGTTATATCTGTGTCTGGTATATGTGATTCATGTGTATGTACACTGTATGGGGTCCTGGGGACTGAAACACTTAATTACACTAACACCTCACATCTGGCCTTACTGCAGTATTCCAGTTCACATATATATGTTATGTATCTAAAACCGTTGGTGTAAACAAAGTCACTTGTGCATCCTATTGTTATTACCAGGGAATCATTTGTGCCGTGCGGTACTACCCAAAAATTGGGATACATTCTTTGTGGTAACACCATGTCTACGAAGGTAAGCATGGCTGTGTTCATATGTGCATGGACTACAGCGTGTGTCAGACCTAAGATTCTTGGATCGGGACAACGTACAAGATGAGTCCCGAGGGGAGGAGGAGTGGAGGGTGGTCAAAGTGTGGTTGTGTGGTAGCTACAGGTCGGTAACCAGGGAAGGGAAGGTGGCTGCATGTGTGCAGCAGGGGGGGGGGGGACTGTGGGTAATGAATGTATGGGTCGAGGGGGACTGGGTTGGATGGACCTGTACAGGTCAGCCTGCCTAGTTGGTGGGGGAGAGGAGAATGAAATATAGAAAAAATAAAACATAAAGGGAACATAATTTAAATTCCTATTTAAATAAAACAATTAAATTACAACAAACCTGGTAGTGTATTGCAGGGTGGATGTGTTTGGCTGTGAGGGGGGTATGGCAATTTGTAGAGGATGTATATTGTTTGAGGCCTCTTAACCCCATTAACGGTGCGTGTGGACACATATGTTTCTGTTAATCTACCATTGCTATCAACAGATGTATGGCCATATATACCTATATAGGTATATATATATATTTGCTTACATATTTATAACTATGTCCGTATATACCTACAGATATATATATCTGCATATGTATATGTAACTTGTTGTGTATATGTGGACATATAGGTGTTGACATATATATGTGTAGATGTCGGCATTTGCATGTACATATATTCATATATATTTATATATATGTTTTATATATATATATGTATATATATATATATATATATATATATATATATATATAGCTACATATATAGATATGTTGTATCTGTTAAGATATTAATATATATATATATTTACACACAAACATACATTTAGATGTTGATATAGATTCTCTGTACTGTTACATGACTGGGCTGGATGTTATGTATCTGAACACATCAGATTTATGTATATCTGGCGTGGCTTAGTGGTACATCACTTTGTGCATGGTCCTGTGTTCGAGCCTTGCAGAGGCTGTTTATTTTGTTGTTGGGCAGAACACAGGCCACTGGATACAGACTGCTTAGGCACTTTACAGCAGTTGTAAGCGGGTGTGCATGTGTTTGCGCGGCAGTAAGCACTGCTATCTTTCGGGTACATTTTCTTATACTAAGTTAGCTTCCACACTGCTTAATCTGTGTTGGCAGTGCTTACCCCTGTGCAAACGTACATAAACACGCTTACTAGTGCTTAAATATGCATCTGAAGTAGGATTGTTCATTTGTCAGCAACCTGTGGGTTAAGGATCCGATATCGGATCCGAGCCGGCAACTTGTTTCAAGCTAATGGATCCGAGCTCCTAGCTCTTCCCTTCACCCATAATCCCCTGCTAACCCTCCATGAACTCAGATCTAGTTTGCCGCGCTTGTGATGGCTGGATACTTTTTGAGCTCTACAGATAAGTGGGAAAAAGTTAACTTTTTCTAGTATTTTTCGTCAGGAATTTCTTTTTTAGTTTAAATTAATACTTGTAAAGTGTGTCTGAGTTAGGCTCCTTATTTTTTAATTAATACCCTCCCTTCGCTGGTCGCTAGTGTGTGAGTGTGTGTTGAGTGTCTTTTGGGGCCTGTGTGTGTGTGTGTAGTTGTTTTTCTTTTTCTTTTTTAGTTTAAAAAAAAAAAAAAAAAAAAAAGGAATGGCTGAGGCCCCAAAAGCCATATTTTCTAAATGTACCGAGTGTGGCCATAAGCTCTCCCCGGCTGATGGCCACACTCGGTGCGTTCGGTGCCTTGGGGTTGAACACCTCACCTCGGGCTGTACTATCTGTGCAGCGTTCAACCCCAGGGCACTGAATGAACGGAAGTCGAAGCTGGTCCTGGCGGGACTTCTACCCCCGGATTCAGCTTCGGCCTCCGCTATCTCTGCTGCTCCCGTGGCTCCATCACAGCCTGTGGTGGTTGCCACTCCTGCCCCCCTGCCTCCGACTGGGACTCAAACTCCCGCTAAAGTGTCGGAGGACAGGGAGGCCAGGAGGGAGAAACGGAGGGAGAAGCACCACAAGCCACGGGCCGAGACCTCCATTTCAGCCCCACCAGCTAAGCGGGCTTCTCCTTCCACTGCTTCTAGGTCTCCTTCTCCTCGGCTCCGATCCCCTTCTTTCTCCCCGGGGCCCGAGGAGGAGGAGACCTGATCTCCGTCGAGATCATCGAGGCGGCATTCCAGGCCTGCCTCGGTGGCCTCTTCGAGATCCACTTTCAGATTATCAGATGCAGACTTGGACCGGATGATGCAAAGGTTCATCCAGGCCCAGCTGCAGATGGGAGTGCTCTTGCCTCCCCCCCCTCAGGGGGGGAGCTCGACACCTTTTTTCCACCCAATTGCTCCTTCTCCGACCCGCTACCCGGGTTCAGAGCACTCGGAGCCGAGCAGCCTTGGAGCCGGGGGTGGGTCGGCGCCGACAGTACTTGGTACTTCGGATCCGACCCTACCCTCGAGCCTGTCAGATCCGACCTCTCGGAGCCGTGGTCTGAGCTTCGGATCTGGGGGATTCAGTGTGCCTTCAACTCCGTCCAGGTCGGAGCACACTGGTCCCTCGGATCTGACGGTCTCGGCGCCGGCTCCGATCCCTTCATCGGATCCGAGTGGGAGCCGACTTTCGGATCCATTGGAGAGTGGCTCTCCCTCGGCATTCGATGTTGTGGAGAGGGCTCTGTTGAGAGCATCCGGACCCCCGGTCCTTGCATCGACTCCTCCCTGCACTCCCTCTCTGCTGGGCCAGGCTTCCATCACCCGGCCAAAGGGACAGCCTGCTTTGATGTCACAGATAGTTCCATTGGAACAAGATGTTGCTGGCGAGGCCTCCTCGGACAGTCCCCCCGAGGAAGCTCCCCGCAAGCATAAGTGCAAAAGGAGGCACGTGGACTCCCCTGAGTCCTTAACCGAGGACATGGACTTGGAGGAAGGGGAAGGCTCCCCAAGATCACCCCCTGAGGATGTCTCCTTTGAAGACATCATGGAGATGCTGAGAATCAGAGGTGGGTGGTCTGCCCCCAAGTCTTCCTCTGACGAGTCCGTGTTTCTGGAGGCATTTGAGGCAGGCCCGTCTACCTCCTGGGTGTCCCCTCCAGCCGACCCCCTGGTGGACCTCATTACCACCAGGGCATGGAAGGATCCGGACACCGTGGAGCCAATACCGAAGCAACCGGATAGGATTCTTAGCCCCCCCTCAGACCGGTCACATTGGAGTAAGGGCCCCACTGTAGATGCCATGTTGACGGCGGCAGCCACAAAGAGGGAATTGGCTCAGGAGAGTCCCTCAGTCCATCCACCGAGCAAAGTGTCCCGTTTGATGGATCACTTAGGGAAGCAAGTCTTTAGTTCAGCGACCTTCTCAGTAAGGTCTCTGAACTATATGGCACATGTCATCAGGATGCAGCAGGATCTTATCAAAGAATACGCTGCATCCCCCCGAGTCCATGTCGGAGGAGGATAAACAATTGTACTCCACCCGAATGGCCACTCTGAGATCTATTTCAAACACCTCTATGCGGCTGTTGTCCCACGCCACAGAGGGAGCCACTAGGGCCAGCGGAGCAGGCCTAGTCATGAGACGTCAGGCCTGGCTCCGTCATTGCGACTTTACGGAGCCCTTTAAAGCGTCCTTCGCGAATGCCCCCTTTGATGGTTCTGCCCTTTTTGGCAAAACAGTTCGCGAGACGCTTGTCCAGAGTGAGAAGGACAGGAAGATGTTGTCTGCCGTCAGAGTCCACTTCTCTGCTCCCCAGCGGTCCTTTTCAAGGAACCAAAAGGGTCAGAAGAAGATGTGGTTCCAAAAATCACAACATTCCCAACCAGCTCTGGACAACCAGTCCTACCGTGGCAGAGGTGGACAGGGAGGACGTCGCCCCAGGGGCAGAGGGGCTCTGAGAAATTTTGGGTCCAGAGAACCTTTCTCTGAGTGGCCCGTGCAGCAGCCCTGAGGGGTTGCCTGGCTGCTCCACTCTGGAGGCAGTCGGGGGGCGTTTTTCGAAACATCTAATGGCATGGGAGTCCATCACAACAGACCGCTGGATGCTTCACATCATATCCAGAGGGTACAAAATACCAATTCTTCATGTCCCCCGATCCAAGAACCTCCCTGATGTACCACCCAATCACAGGGAGGCCGCAGCCGCAGAAATACAGCAGCTGCTAAGAAAAAGAGCCATCCAGCCCATCCCCCAAGATCAGCTCGGATTAGGGTTCTACTCCAGGTTCTTTTTGGTGCCAAAAAAGATGGGGGATCTGAGACCCACCCTAGACCTTTCCCGCTTGAACCTGTTAGTAACCAAGGAAAAATTCCGAATGGTCACTCTTCAATCTATCCTCCCCCTTTTGAGGGAGAACGATTGGATGTGCTCTATAGACCTCAAGGATGCGTATTACCACATCTTAATGGACAAACGATCCAGGAGGTTCCTTTGCTTCTGGCTGGGAGCCAGTCACTACCAGTTCAGGGTCCTTCCCTTTGGCCTCACCACAGCCCCCAGGGTGTTCACCAAAGTGTTAGCAGTGATTGCGGCCCACCTGAGACTCCAGGGAATTCAGGTCTTCCCGTACCTGGATGACTGGCTCCTGACCGCACCAACAAGGCATCTACTTTGCTCGGCCAGAGACTTCTTTCTCCATCTAGCCCCACAACTAGGCATTACTATCAATGTCGGCAAATCTCTACTGGCTCCAACACAGATCATAGAATTCATAGGTGCCAGAATAAACACCAGAGATTTGCTAGCCTTCCTAACTGCCGAGAGAATCAGAAATCTACAACTTCATGTGCGGGCTATCCTTCATTCAGAGGCTTCACCAGCGGAATTGATCCTGAGGGCACTAGGCTCCATGGCGGCAGCGATTACACTCCTTCCATGCGCCCGTTTGAACATGCGAATCCTGCAATGGACTCTGTTAGTGCAGTGGTCCTTCCTATCCCTTCCTCTCCACCATCCCATTGCTATCAGCAAGGCTTGCAGAAGGGCGCTACTATGGTGGCTCCAAGCATCGAACTTCCATACAGGCTGTCCCTTCTGCACCTCTCCCCCTATCGCCACTGTGACCACAGACGCTTCCCGCCTCAGGTGGGTGGGGGGCATTACTCAGGCAGGACAGTCCAAGGCACGTGGAACGATACAGAGACCTCCCTGCATATCAACGTTCTGGAGATGAGAGCAGTGCTGTTGGCGTTGCAAGCACTTCAGAGCTTCCTCCCCGCAGGAACGATTGCAATTCACTCGGACAACATGTCAGTGGTCTGGTATATCAACAAACAGGGGGGAACCAGATCTTATCCTCTTTGCCGCGAAGCCATGAGAGTGTGGGAATGGGCGATCTCCACCAACCGCTTTCTGATTGCAACGCACATTCTGCGGAGGACCAACATCCTAGCGGACAAGCTCAGCCGCACCGTTCTTACCCCTTACGAGTGGTCTCTCAATCCTCTAGTAGCGAAGCAGATATTCGCAACATGGGGGCAACCCTGCTGCGATCTTTTTGCATCTCCATCAAACGCCAAATGCGACAATTTCTTCACTCTAATCCCCCCACCAGGGGAATCTCCAAGAGACGCTTTGGTGCATGCTTGGCCACCCGGTCTACTCTATGCCTATCCTCCTCTTCCAATGATGATACAACTCTTACAGAAAGCCTTGCGGTTGGGGAGCAAGATGATTCTCATTGCCCCATTCTGGCCTCGACAAATTTGTTTCCCTTACCTGTGGTCTCACCTTGTGAATCACCCTTGGATTCTAGATCCCATTCCGGATCTCATCTCCCATCCATTGGACTTGCCAACTCCAAACCTGGACAATCTGAAACTGACAGCTTGGTTGCTCCAGTTCCACTCCTAGTTAGGACTCCTGGTATCTCTTCACCAGTCAAAGCCATCCTCATGGCAGCGCATAAGCCCTCCACCAAGAAAGTGTATCACAGCAAATGGAAACGTTTTTCCATCTGGGCAGAGCGCCGCGATCTAGATCCCTTTACGGCTCCTCTTCCATCCATTTTAGACTTCCTAACTGAACTCTTTCAAGAAGGCGCTAGTTGTTCAACTGTCAAAGTGCAATTGGCAGCCATTTCTCACTATCATGTGGGACATGATACAGGGCCCTTGATGTCAGCCAAATTGTGTAAAACCTTTCTCAAGGGTACCTTTTTACTTAGACCTCCTGTAAAAGAAGCCGTACCCCCATGGGATCTTACTTTAGTTCTTCAAGCCTTGACTGCTCCACCCTTTGAACCCGCTGCTTCAGTGGATCTCAAATTCTTGTCATGGAAAACAGCATTCCTTGTAGCCATTACTTCAGCGAAAAGAGTGTCGGAACTTCAGGCTCTTTCTGTAAAGCCTCCATACCTGATTTTTCACCCTGATAGAGTGTACCTCAGGATCAATCACTCCTTTCTTCCCAAGATAGCATCAGAAACCAACATAAACCAATCCATAAATTTACCGGTTTTCTTCCCTAAATATCAAAATAAGTGTGAATACAAGCTGCACTCATTGGATGTTCATAGGCAGCTTCATTTTTATACTCATAGGACGGCTGGCCATAGACAATCTGACCAGCTGTTCATTTCCTTTGCCAAATTTAACTTGGGGAAAGCTATCTCTAAAGTATCTTTATCTCGCTGGATTTCCCAATGTATCCTACTGGCTCATCAAGCCTCGGGTAGACCCGCACCAGAAGGAGTTCGTGCTCATTCCACTCGCTCCATTTCTACTTCTGCGGCTTTCAAGTCTAGAGTTCCTTTGGATGATATTTGTTCTGCAGCCACTTGGGCTTCATCTCATACCTTTATCAACCACTACAAGCTAGACCTGCTTTCTAGAGGGAGAGCATCCTTTGGCTCTGCGGTGCTTCGTAATATCCTTCCTTGATGGCCACCCAGGGTGCAGGTAGCTGGGGACTCTGTCCCACAGGTTGCTGACAAATGAACAATCCTACTTCAGATTTAGAAGTTATGTACTCACCATAACATTCCATCTGAGTAGGTAGTTCATTTGTCTGCAACCATCCCCCCCCCCCCTTCCTCCTGACCTTCTTTGGATCTATTAGTTTTTAGATATCCTTTGTTGGATATATATTGAGAGGCAAACTCGATCTGAGGTCATGGAGGGTTAGCAGGGGATTATGGGTGAAGGGAGGAGCTAGGAGCTCGGATCCATTAGCTTGAAACAAGTTGCCGGCTCGGATCCGATATCGGATCCGTAACCCACAAGTTGCAGACAAATGAACTACCTACTCAGATGGAACGTTATGGTGAGTACATAACTTCTAATTACTACTGCTTACTTGTGCTTAAATATGCTTACTAGTGCCTTATTCATTATGACACTGACACTTCACATGTGCATTTCCTGCAGTACTCCAGTTCATACATAGATGTTATTTAGTGGGTTTTGCAACAAAAATATTGGTCATAACGTGCTTTGCCATGTAAAATGGAATGTGCTGCAGTGGGACTTGAACCTGGAATGCCTGCTCATAAGGCGAATGCTCTGCCCATTACACTATTGCTATGCTGCTTTATTTGCATATATCTTCCTTTTTATCCTCTTCAGCCTTTTAAGCAGCTTTAATCGTAGCTAAGTGATGGGCAAACCCATGCACCTACAGTTAGCTTTACTCAGATTTTAATATAAAAAATAAAGGGTTTCTTCATTTTATTTATATGTACTGTTGCTGTTGTACACTTAGGGGACTATTGGTGAGGATATGCGAACACCTATGAGTGGTCTCCCTCATTCCTTACCCCTTTCTGCCATTCTACATTGCAGCAGCATGCTTATTCTGTGAGCTCTGCTCTCAGACACGCCCTCTGCACTCTTACACACTGAGTGTAAGCCTAGGAGCTCGGGCAGCACGCCTTATTAATATGCATGTCGCACTGCTGTCCTGCTCCTACATGGGCACTTCCATGCAGGACTATATTAGTCCTGCATGGAAGAGTAGTGAATCCGGGGGAGGGTCTGGGAGGAGGATAAGCCCTCAGTACGGGGTTACAGAAACAAAGTATGGGAACAGAAGGACATTAAATTGGAATAAGTAGATATTGTAATGGTCCACCAATTTAACAATGCAAATAATTGGGATCTGAACTGAGAAGGCCCTATATTATTATCAAAGTAGGGTTATTGGTTGTATAAGTACAGCCATAGAGAAAACAACCACTAAAAATGGTTAGTCATATTATATTACCAAATAAAATCCTGGAAAAATGCAATGAGTATTTTTTATGCAGAAAAGGAATGTAACATCAGATAAAATTCATAAGAATATAATTCTCATTCTTTACAGAAACCTCAAAGAACATCAGAATCTATAAAAACCTTAAAGTTCGTCCAACTTTAGTCAGTGCCTTTACTGCAAATGTATGCCAGATGTCAAGAGTGAAATCTCCTTGTGAACTATTCCATTTTTGGTACAGAAGGTGGAAGATCTGAATGCAGAGAGACACATACAGGAAAAATATATCTTTTTAAGATTTGTACATAATCACCAAAGGCATGCAAGTCAAGAAACAAAGTTGTTTTTTTGTAAAGAAATTTTTGCAGCACTGACAGACCATGGAAACTGCATCAAATCATTAACTCATGCAACAGACAGAAAGAGAGTGCAAGACTGACAACTGTATCATCTGAAACAACTCCAACTTGTGCAACGGAGAGTATATGGAAATCTTCTGGAAGCCTTCAGTCATATGAACAGTGGTAATTAGTAAACACAAATAATATATTGCCAGTATTTTTAATCTGGGAAGAAACCAGGAAAAAACACAAAAATGGTATAACAAAAAAAGTCCACCAGAAAGTTGCTAGGTCCACACAGAAAGGAAGCCACAAAAGTGATTCACTTTCCTTGATTAACTTAAGAGCTTTTTGTCCCGCTTAATTGCAAAACTTCTTCAGATAAAAAAAAATTCTAAAACCAACTATATATAGTAAAAATACACAATCAGCTGCTCACATTCACCAGTAATTGGTCTAACCTAATTAACTAATTGTTGGCCATCCTTATTAGCAAGACAACTGGTTTCTTACTATTAAAAATACAAGAACACATATTTTGTAAAAATTGCAATCCATATAACCATGTGTAAAAATGTAAAAAAATACACATATGTAAAAAATTCTCCACTTCTGTGACCTAAATTGTAAAATATTCCAGAGCTTCCTGGATGGTGTTTCATATAGAGAATTCCTATCCATGGGAAGCCCATATACTGTAAAATATTCAAATTATAATACTATTACAGAGTTTATCAATAACAACCTTCAGCTTTCACAACATACTAAAACAGTAATGAGATGCATTGTTATTAAAAATAAAACTGAGAATACATACATGGTTATAATCTAAAAAATATATGTATGTAAACCATATGTAATATATATATATATATATATATATATATATATATATATATATATATATATATGTGTGTGTGTGTGTGTGTGTGTGTGTGTGTGTGTTGTATAAATTGTTAGAAAGACTGGAATTACTTTGGCAATTACAAACCAAAGCATGTCAATATCCAGGTTTAAATGAAGTTTATTCCATCATGTGTATATTAAAATTAAAAAGTTTAATGACATAATAGCACATTGAGTACTAGCAACAATTTATACAATATATCTATATCTATATCTATATATATATATACATATATATATATATATATATATATATATATATATATATATATATTTTTTTACATATGGTTTACATACATATATTCTGGTGTTGGTGCACAACAACAAAGGGGACATTCACAACTGTGGGCAGTACAGAGATATCAAACTCCTATCACACTGCATGAAAAGCTCTGTAAGTAAGATGGCTAACTTCAACAAATAATAGGAGAATGGAATGCAAAACAGAAAGCACACTGGATGAAAATGAGTACAGATAACACAGCTATATATTGCAGCAAATAGGGGCAATCAAAGAAGATGAAAATATAGATCTAATGGAAACTAGTAGAACATGTTAATAGCTTCAGGTATCTTGGAGGGGTGGTTGAGGAGAAGGGAAGTGTGATTTAGGAGGTAAAATCTAAAATCAAAGGGGCTGCAGCAAATTGGCACAGAGTGTCAGTGGTAGTGTGTGACAGAAGTATGGCAAAGAAGCTGAAAAGTGACATGTGTAAAACAGTGGTGTGATAAGTACTGCTGTTATGATACACAAAACCTAGGCAGAGAAGGCAGATCAGCTGAAGTGCCTGAGATGGGTGCAAAGATATCCACTATGGGACAGACAAAGAAATGAGGACATCAGATCAGAATCCAAAGTAACTTCAGCTGCTGAGAAAGTGAAAGAAAACAAATGATGGTGCTTTGGGCACATGCAGGAAAGCAGAAGGCAGTTTAGTGAAAAAGATTTGAGACATGTAGAAATCAGAAAAAAAAAGGCTGATAAGGATGATGACAATTAATTTTATAATACACACTAGCATGCACACTGCCCTTCTTTATGAGCATATATTTGTGTGCATGGGTATATATGTGTATGTATACACACACACACACACACACACACACACACACACACACACACACACACACACACACACACACACACATATATATTAGTGTCTCTAATGGACACAGGCAACCTGTAAATGGTTCATCTCGCAGGCCCCTTCTTATACATGTTTCATCTTCCAAGCCCCTGCTTATACTTATCAAGGATATCAGAACTTATCAGAGATTTGGGGTGCATGGCTAGGCTTAAGAGACCTTTGTGGTCGTTAGCCTAGTAAACACCTATGAACCTACGAATATCTATTGCATATTTCTCTCTAGATGTATTCACACTGTACTGCATCCCTCATATAGTGTTATATATGCCTACATATATACATTTTATAAAGATATATATATGTCTGTATGTATATATATGTATATGTGTATGTGTGTGTGTGTGACTGCACAAAATTCCCAGTTTGATTTGTTTTTAATTAAAGCACATTAGGTAACACACACACACACATATAATCTGTTTCTCCATTAAACAGACATGCAAACACACTCATACATTTTAATACAAGTAATGTGTGCTACACACGTACTTCATACATACATATACATACACACACACACACACACACACACACACACACACACACATATACATATATATATATATATATATATATATATATATATATATATATATATATATATATATATATATATATATATATATATTTGTATCTTTCGGCTTTTCCTGGTTAGGGGTCGCCACAGCGGAACTCCGGTCTGCTAATGATTGGCAGTAGATTTTTACATACAGAGTTGCCAGCCCTGACGCACAACCTTCAACGAAGGTACGCCCATTCACACATGTCTCCACACAGAAGACACTTAAGCTGAGAATCGAACAGGACAACGTCTTACTGTGAGGCGACAACGCTACCGCAGCACCACCACCGCAGCATTATATATATATATATATATATATATATATATATATATATATATATATATATATACATATACACACACAGTGCATTAAAGCATAGCTCTCAATCTCTTAGAGTGAGAATTCTATACAAAGCAAAAATAACATGGGGGGAGCACAAAATATTCCTTTTATATACTTGGAAAGTTGCTAGCATAACAGGTTTGTATTAGCATTCTTCTTCTGAAGGACATGAAGTCTGAAACTTAAACACCCATCATTAACAGTGGGAAGCCAAGCTGTTGACTGTAGCTGAGAAGTGTTTAACCTGGGCAGCGATGTACTATATTTGTGACACTGCAGAGAGAAGAGGCTTTAGGGGAGCCATACTGTCACCGTAAAATGAAAAAAAATAATAATAACCCAAGTAATCTCAGTGAAAAAAGGCAGTACAGTAGGGTTCAGATAAATTAACTAAAATTATATTATTGTACACTCGTATGATCCTACCTTTCCTGGTACTTCTTTCTATGTTTTCCAATGAGGGAATATATAAACCATAGGTTACATAAATGAAACGTATAAAAACAATTATAATACCCAACATGCCTCTAAGTTTTGCTAGCTGCTTTGGATTGTAAAATGATACTGGCTTTCAGGTCGCTGGTTTTAATGTGATACAGTAAAGTACATGGTTCACTAACAAAGTAGACAGAGTTAGTTTGCTCTGAGTACAAATATTAAAGCCAGGTCTTTGCTGCAGACTGTGCCATTGAATGCTGACAGTTTGATCACTGTAATTACATGGGCATGCCAGTTTCAGGCTTTTAAAAATATGATGCTCGTGTGACACATTAGCTGATTTAGTCTGACAGTTTTCTTTTTTGTAACCAAGCTGTCAAGTAGAAGTACTTACAAAAAAAATTGTAGTGGTGATTTGGAACGTACTTTATTTTCCATGCTAAGTTCCAATCTGTGTATAAATATATTTAAAAAAATTGAAGTGACAAAAATAATATTAAAACAATATTCTGCTTGCTTCCTTTTCTTTGCATTTTACAGTTAATTTAAGTTTTCTCTATGCCTCAGTGAGAGCACGCATGCAGACATGCGTTTGTAACTAAGTGATTCATACCACGGAGGTTGTTGCTATGGTGAGCTGCTGATAGTCTTCATCAGATATACCCTTTTCAAAAATGTTATGAAGCAGTAATGGTATTTAACACAAATAGTGAAAAACTAGTTTAATATCTGAGAAATTGTTCAGCATTTACTTCATGTAGGGTAAGCATTAAAAGGATTTTTCATATCTAGAGAGAAAATACACAGATGCAGTTTTATCAAGATACATTTTTTCATCTCAGAGAGTATTCTTCATCACAACTGACAACAGGTAGTAGGCACATCAAAATCACACATGTAGTGTAAGGATGCATATATATGTGCACACACATGCACACAAATACAAACAAGCACACATGTAGATGGACACAGCCACACACATGAACACATATGCATACAGTCACATACACTTGTATATATACACACACACACACACACACACACACACACACACACACACACACACATACCGACCCATAATGCAGATATGCACACGGGCACATACACTTTTGAATGCACACACACATTGCACCCACGCTCACACATACTTGCATTCACACACTCGCGTGCATTCTTGCTCTCTGTGCAAACTCACAGACATACACATACATGTACACACAAATTCACAGACATGCATACACAATCATTCACACTTGCACATGTGCATATACACACATGCACTCATGTGCACAGAGGCATGCATTCTTGTGCGCGCGCGCACACACACACACACACACACACACACACACACACACACACACACACACCACAAGTTTAAATAGTTCACAGTGTCAACATGCCATTTTCTGGTGGCAAGTATTTTTTGCATTTCTAAAGGACAATAAAGTGAATTTACCTTTTTCCATACTATTTCAAATTTTAATTTATTGACATAACAATGTATAACTTATCATAGCAATAGCAGCAACTGTACACAGTTATAGTTTGGGCAGTGGTATGACTTAATTGCTATATTTTGGTAATAGGGCAAATAACCAAGTAACAAATCAAAGAAAAACTGAGTAAATTCTATCACTCTGACCATATACTTTTGCAATCATAGTTGTTTTTAATAGGTTCATAGATGTTTGCTAGGCTAACAACCACAAGGGCCTTTTTAAGCCTAGCCATGCATTCCAAATCTCTGACAAGTTCTGATACCCTTGAAAAGTGTAAGCATGGGCCTGGGAGATCAACCATTTACAGGTTACCCATGTCCATTAAGACATAGGTGCCAAACCAGGGATGAATTTCTTGTTTCCCATCCAATTGTCCAAGAATTGGGTTAGGGAGGAACTCTGCTTGACATGGAAGGGAAGACTGTTCCATAGACACGCTAGTCTCTGGGATACATACCTATCTCTATAGCAAGTCCTATTTATATCACAGGCAAGGTTTAAGTCTTTAGAATGGGTAATACTGGTGCTGTTTCCTTTGTCGATATGCAGGAGGCCCATCAGAGTGGGGTCTGAAAATTCCCTGTATTCCAGGCATCGATCTCCCCTCAAAAGCCTATAGGAGACAGAATACTGGGATAGGGCCTTCAGGTGGTCTGCATATGACATTTTACTTATGCCCTGTATTCATTTAGTGAGGAACCTCTGTGGACACACTAATTTTTGGATATGCCTGGTTAGGTACATACCAAAGGGGTATTGTACTCAATGATAGGTCTGATGAATGCCGAATACAGTGGAACAATGACTTCCTTGGACTTGGATGCCATACCTTTGTTTATAAGTTGTGCAACATACTATGATATCCTCACTATTGTAGACACATGCAGGTCATAGGCTAGATTGCTGTCTGTGTGTGTCTCCAAGTCCCTGACTAATGGGTCAACTCTAAAGGGTTTGTTGTCAGTATGATAGTTACAAGAGATTTAGCTCCTCGTTGGTCAGATCCAACCACAAGCTAATGACCCTAGACATCCACATCCCGCTCCCACCCACCATTAGGAAAACAACCGTAAAAGATTTCTCCAAAGCCAACTTCACGCTTCTTAAGACAGAAGTGGCAAACTTCACGACACCCATGCAGATGGACAAAAGAGGTATGACTGCTGAATCCTACACAAATGCACTTTATAAGCACTTATACAAGTGCATGGATCATGCTATCCCTAACAGAACCAAGATGCTAAACCTCCAAAAAAGGAAGCCAATCTGGTGGCCTTCTGCCATAAACAAACTCTATAACAGAAGAAAGAAATTGTTGCAAAAAAGAGTAAAATCCCAAGATTGGAGAAACTCCCTGGTCAGCCTCAGTAAGAAGATGAGATCCCTCATAAAATCCTCCAAAGCTAGTTATGAAAACAAAATTGCCACTGATTCTAAAGACAACCACAAAGCATTCTATAGCTATGTCAAGAATCTCAATGGCAACACTCAGATCTGGTCTGAGTTACAGCACAATGACACTAAATATACATAACCAACTGATATTGCCAACATCCTGGCAGATAGATTCAGTGATAACTTTACCCCCCTCTCATCCCCTAAAGGGCCCATCTTTATACCGGAAGAATGCAAAGTTCCTGTAATCACAGCTGCACAAGTAAAAACCTCACTCTCCAAAGCCAAGAACACAGCAGCCATGGGACCTGACAACATCCCAGGCTGCCTTCTACATGAACTACAGAATGAACTGGCACCCCACCTAAGTACCATGTTCAATCATAGCCTCACCTCAGGCTTTGTGCCCATTTAATGGTGCACCACGTTGGTTATCCCACTCCACAAAGGGGGGTCACAACAGACCAAGGGAACTACCGCCCCATTGCCTAACGAGCCAGCTCTGCAAGGCCATGGAACATACCATCATGGAACTCATAAACAAAGACATTGGAGATCTCCAAACTCTGGACCCCACACAGTTCGGGTTTGTAAAAGGCAGATCATGTCTCCTAAACCTGATAGACTTCTTTGAAGTAGTCACCAAAGCCATAAATGAGGGTAAGGTGGTCCATACAGCCTATCTAGATCTCGCCAAGGCATTTGACACCATTCCTCACTCTGGAATTATATATAAACTCACTAAACTAGGTATAAATCCCTATGTCACAAGATGGGTTGCCAACTGGCTTACTGACAGAGCCCACACTGTGAAAGTAGCAGACTCCAAATCAGACTTCAGACAAGTGATAAGTGGAGTACCACAGGGTTCAGTCCGGGGTCCTCTCCTGTTTGGTGTCTACTTCTCTGAAGTACAGGCTAACACAGAAGGTCTTTGGCTAACTAAATTCACAGATGACTGCAAATTAGGAGCCATAATCGAAACTCCTAACAATGTGGACATCCTACAAAAGGGCCTCACTGAGACAGATGCCTAGTGTCAAAGCCATGGTCTTAAGCTCAATGCCAAAAAGTACATTGTCATGCCCTTTGGTAAAAACTCTGTACCCATGAACTACCACATAGGCGGTAGTCTATTAACACTGAAAGTGTGATAAGAGACCTTGGGACACAGGTGGACAGTAGTCTCTCCTTTGATAATCACATCACCACAGTGGTCAGGAAATCCTTCTACATGGCACACCTCATCACAAAAGGTTTCTCATCCAGAAAAAAAGAGGTCATTGTTCCCCTCTACTCATCACTCATTAGACCCATTATAGAGTACAATGCCCCTTTTGGTATGTACCTCACTAGACATCTACAACAATTGGAAAGGCCACAGAAATACATCACAAAGAGGATTACTGGCCTCAAACAGATGCCTTACGCAGACCAACTCAAACAACTCCAGCTTTACTCCATCGCATATCGCCTACTCAGAGGCGATCTCTGCCTAACATACAAAGCTATGTCAAACCCAGAGCTGTTGGACATGCTCCACTTAAAGAAATCCCAGTTCCTCCGAGCTACACACTCTAGGGACATAAACCTTGTAACCACAATAAACAGAATATGCTGGAGGGATAGATTCCTATCTCAGAGACTTCCCATACTCTGGAACAGACTACCTATCTATGTCAAACAGAGCTCCTCATTAGCACTCTTCAAGAAAAATCTTGATGATTGGATGGGTCATAGTAAATTCACCCCAGGGATCACTTCTGTGGTTCTGCTTGACAGGGGCATAGGAAAATAATTTTCTTGGGTGGCAAAAGCCAGGGTACCTTTTTGGCTAGGCTTGTATGGGCGCTAGGGCCAATAGCCTAGTACCTACCTATGAATCTATTTCCCCAAGGATACTATTATGCATTTCTTGGCATTTAGTTTTTGTCTATGGCTTTAACACCAGTTGTTTGTATGTGTCAGCCCCTCCTGGAGAACATTTGTGTCAGTGTGAGATTCAATGACAGCTCCTAATTTGCAATCATCTGCAAATTTAGTCAGCCAGCGATCACTGACATCGGCCTTAACTTCAGGGAAGTAAATGTCAAAAAATGATCCCTGAGGGACTCCACTTGTGACTGTCCTCTTTGTAGAGGTGGACTCCCCAATTCTAACTTCCTGGGTCCTGTCTGTGAGCCAGTTGGTTATCCACTGGGTGACATACAGGTTTGTACCTAATCTCTTGAGTTTGTCAACAATGCCTGAGTGGGGTATTGTGTCAAATGCCTTGGCCAGGTCAAGGTAGGCAGTGTGAATGATTTTTCCCTCATCCATTGCTTTGGTGGCATTCTCGGAGAAGTCCACCAGATTGAGTAGGCATGATCTACCCTTGACAAAGCCAAACTGGATTGGGTCCAGTGCCTTGAGATTTACTATAGCTCTATTGATTAGCTCCATGATAATGCTTTCCATGGCTTTACATATAAGACTAGTGAGACTTATGGGTCTGTAGTTTCCACGGTCTGTAAATGGCTCACCTCTGTGCAGAGGGATGACTGTTGCCTTTCTCCATTCATGAGGCACAAAATGTGTTTGGAGGCTTGAATTAAATAGTAAGTCCAGAGGCCCTGATTGGTCGTGTTTCATGCTATTTTGAAGGCATCCTGGGATATTGCCCGTGCCCATTTATGCAGTTTTCTTGGACTTACAGAGAGCATTAAAGACCTGTTTCCTAGTGATACTAGGGAGAATTACATTTGATGATATCTCCTGAGGGAAGGTTGAGGGGGAGAGACGGTTAAATTTAGAGGTGAATGTATCAGCCAAGAGGTTTGCTATGTCTTCTGGCTCAGTAAATGTGGCTCCACTGACAATGAGCTGTTCACACAATTGTGTATTCCTTTTGAGGTTGCGAACATAGCTAAATAATACTTTGTGGTTGTTCTTGCCCTAGGAGGCCAAACTTACCTCAAATTTGACTTTTGTAGACATTATTTGTCCTCTGAGGTGTTTGTTTAGTTTGATGGGAGGGCTTTTATCCTGCTGGGTGCTGCACCTCCTAAGTTTGCCATGATTTTCTTCCTCCTGTTATACAGCCTATTGATTTTGTGATTTCCCCAGGGTGACTTGTTTTTTGAGTTAGTTCTGTGCTTCTTTCTTGTGGGTACAGCTGCCTCTATGCAGCTATTAAAATGCTTGTACAGGGTTTCTGTGAATAGTTCTGCATAGGTACAGCAGTGCTCTTAGGGTTTATGGGGGCTTGAAATTTTGCCAGGTTGTCACTTAATAGCAGGAGGTTAGCCGTAGAATAGTTTCTGAATATTCCAGGTTTAGCTGGGGGTCCAGGTTTTATTTTTACTTCAAATGAGATAATTTTGTGGTCTGACCTTACCACGGAAGGCATTACAGTAGGAGGTGTGCAGCACTCTCCCATATTAGTGAGGACCAGATCCAGTACGGTTGCACCCCTGATTGGTGTATTGACTATCTGGTCCAGGGAGTTTGTGTTTACAAAATCCAGAAATCTCTGTGCATATACATTTGGTGTCATATAGGATTCCCAGTTATTAGTGGGACAGTTAAAGTTACTCATTAATATGGTACTGGGTTGGATGGATAGTGTATCTAATACATTTAAATACATGTTATGGTTTTCCTGGGTCATAGAGGGAGACCTATAGCTTGCAAGGAAGTGGTATTGGATTTTGCCTATGCTGATTTGAACATGGAGCAGCTCAAGTGCATTGTCCTGTTTGAGCAGCCTTTAAGTATATTTATCTTTGATGTAAACAGAGATACCTCCACCTTTAGTCCCTGCCTGTGAAGTAACTGGCCTAAATGTGTGGAAGGCATTATAACCTAGCACTGTTGGTATGCTCTCTGAGGTTTAAATCATGTCTCAGTGACCACACAGGTGTCACCATTCTCTTGGGTAAAGAGAGCTTCTAGGGAGTGGAGTTTTTGGTTTAGACTCCTAGCATTCAGCATTATTACCTTTAGATTTTCTTGGTTTTGATTTTCTATGTCTGAAGTACTTTCAGTTTGGCATTGCCTAAAAAAGGTACTATGGGGGAAGACAATGTTTTAGCTAATATTCGAAAGCCTAGAGGGGAGAGTTGCAGACCATCCCTGGCAAAGCAGCAGGTCTGTTGACCATCTCCTTCCATACTGACAAATATTACACCCCCTTTGAATGATACCAGACACTAAGCCACTTATTAATGTCAATCATCTTGTGTTCGTATTGTGGCATCATCCTTGGAGAAGTGCTAGGCTCATATCAGCCTGAGATACATACTCTTAGAGCTCCATGATGTCTCTTTTCATATAATCTAGGGAGGTACATCTCAGGTCATTTACTCCCACATGGACAATGACTGAGTCATATTGGTAATTCTGGTCCAGTGACCTGAGTGGCTGCATAATGTGGTGGATCCTAGCCCCTGATAAGCAACTGACAGTGACTTTCTCTTTACTCAGCCTAGTGATAGGGACATTAGTATGTCTCACGCTGGAGTCACCAATGACTAGAATGTTGGATTGTGTGGTGGTTTGCCTTATGGGCTTAGAGGTAGAGGTTCCATGAGATGTGTTGTTTTGAAAGACCATATTTGGGGATGCTGAAGGTATTTGCTGTGTGTGTGCTTCATCTAGCAGGTCTTTGTGGTTTAGGAAGGTTACATTTAAGTGCCTCAGCATATGCGGGTAGATATGTCTGCTTTGAATTGTGCATGATGGGTGCAACGTGTGTACTACTGACAACCTTATTGACATTAGGAGTACTTTTATGTGAGAGCTTTGGCTCCATTGACATTGTATAAATACATCTCTCACATACCGTATCAGTTTGTTTGAGAATTGACTGGTTGTCAGTAAACATGAGGCAATTTCTACATTGCCTCATAATGCCCATATCCACAAAGCCAGTAATTGAGACAGTAGGAAAGTTCATATCCATGGCAACAGATCCTTTTTGATTGATTAGACAGATGGCGTGAGAATATCAATCACTGTCAGGATTATAAGGTTTGCAACTATGTGGACAGTTGTTGTCACTGCAAACTAGTTGTCCTGTATGCAACTAGGTATTGGAGAAATTTCAATTGTGCTTTTCCAGGAAAGATGTTACACAAGGTGTCTGAGTCTACACAGAGCACTGCCAAACACTTGAGGGAAAAACTAATACATAGACCCTAAAAATTTAAGGATGAAGTACTTAGGCAGAAATTCTGAAGTTAGAAAGAAATCAAACATTACCTACTGAAAACAAAGAATTAGCTTGTCAAGAATGATGAAAAGAGGGGAGTCGCATGAATGGCGACTGCCTGGCCACTACTAATGCTGGTCTCAGCACAGCTTCACTCTGTTGGGATACAATGCTCCTTTGCTTCTACTCTCACCAGAAGCATAATTTTAGCACCAATACCAAGATAAGAAGCAGGCCGCAGCCTGTTTGGTAATCTACAGTTTTGTCACAGATGATGGAAGGGTCTGTAGACTTGTAGCCTTTTCCCGGTATATACATTGAATAGCAACCAGACCAATCAGGAATGTTAAGCACAGACACTCACTCTCCAACCAGAAATAGTCAGGAATCAATGCACTGTGCTCCTTCTCAAACCAGGACCAGAATATAAGCACAGATTCCAAACTGTCACCAATAAAGCAGTTGCTAGGCTTTCTGGTGATCAGCAGTCTCCAGGAAGTGATGTCCCTGTACTCCTTCTCTCACCAGGAGAAAACAGAAGCACTAATTCCACGATGACTACTAAGAAGCAGAATGTGGGATGTCCAATAATTGGTGGTCTTGCAATAGATGTTGAAAGGTAAGATGAAAAAAAAATGGTGTATCCTAAACCCTGCAGTATAAACTAAGCAATTACATATTAAAGTGGGTATCTTAAGTTGTATCTGTCTAAGTGGAGAGCCACTATTTTTAAAAGAACAAGATAGATTGAATAACAGTATAGCTACATTTTTAAATGAAACTTTTTCTATGTATTTTTAGTATGAACGATTAATAGTTTTACAATGTTTTCTGTATAAATCAGCCCTCAGGTAGCCTGTTTGTAGGTTTGTAGATTACTGTATAGCAGTTCTACAGAGATGCACTGCAGTGAGTTGTTTACTTTGGATTTGCGGATCGCTTGACAGATGAATGTTATTAAAGGCTGTATGCTTATTTCAAACCTGTTCCTTAACAGATGTTAATGTGCCTTTAACAGAAGACTTCTCGTAGTTTCTGAACAATGTTATCTTATCCTTGATTCTACCTTATCCTTTCTTCTATATGCCGAAGTTCAATCACTTTGAGTTGTAACCCAATGAAAATCTATGTATAAACACTGATATCTACTCATATAAGAAGCCAAAGTGGCTGGCGCTATTAATGCACTACTGGCAAGGTCAGACTATGCTGTATAAATTACCTCTTTGCTTTCTAAACAAAACACAACTTTATGTAAAAATAAGAATAAAATACTAAAACGTATTTGTTTAAGCCCTCTTACTGGGCCCCGCTGTACTAAATTATCAAAGAGTAACTGTCAGTCATTGACAAAACAACAAATTCAATCCCATACAAACTGATACACAAACACTTTTTCCACCCCACTTAAAAACAAGCTACAAATAAGAATAAGCTGTTATGATTTCATATATTCCTCCACTCTTTCCGTACTTAGACTTTCATTCACCATGGTGACTGCTAGAAACGTATTTGTGAAAATAATCTCTTCTGTTTGAAATAATTTGGCATAATCAATTAAGAGCACTATTTTTCTTAAACAATTTTTCAAAAACGTCTTATAAAAATTTGATAAATGTGTCTGCTTTGACATTCCAGGGTAGGTCTAAATCAAAGCTAAATCTTCCATATATGCACAGATCTTTACATTCTCTAGTAATTACTGCAAAATGCCTTATAAAATATTGTAAATTTGTATGTCTTTTATAATACTAGCTTTAGAGAGTGAATGATTTGTAATGATACTACACCTCTGAGTCTAGATAGTCGTTGGTTTAATATAGAATAACACGACATAAAACTGCAGAAGCTGACAGATTCCTCTATCTATACTGACTTTTGCTAGTTACAATTACAGACAATAGTCTTTAAAGGCTTTCCATGTTGTAGTGTCTATAGTGATACACTACATTATCTACTCCAACTCCTTTAAATTTGCACCAAGGTCATACATGTTCCAAATTTCAGGTATAACTTCTATATAATTAACATAAAACATTAACAAATTAACATAAAAATTAAAATGGTATTGACTGCATTCCCTGCCTCCTTTTGTGTTATACTGCTGAAGTTCTATTATTTGTAATATGCCGACCAGGCTCGGATCATGCATGTGAAGGGAACTTGTACCTGTCTGGATAAGAAATGGAATCAATAAAATAAATAAAGGATTTTAGAAGATCCCTTTAAGTACGAACAAGTGCCTTTTTTCAGGGATGATCTGAGAACATGGTCTGGCTTACTGACTTATTCAAAGCCTCACAACATGTAGCACAAGACCGGAGGAATCAAACTTAAGATTTCTATACAACTCTCATAACCAATTCAAAACCTTATTTGCTAAATTGAAATAATATTCATTAACCATATAGATAAGGGAGGCATTTTTTTAAGGAAAATAAATATCTATTACTCACCTTTGTATTCACTCCAAACACAAAAATCCTCTGCTTTCCTAGCACACCATCCTGCAACTCGTCATTTCTGATTATTAGAATTTCAGATCTCCATCAGTTTTATTTCCGTATTTCAGACCATGTCTATGTCCAGTTTTGAATTCCAAAAGCAAATGAGTTAATTAACCCTTACACAAACTGGGGGGGAGGGGTGCTATACCTAGCATACAGAGATTATTGACTGAGAATGCAAACATGTTGGCAGAATAAAACAAATAACTAGCTGCACAAGTATCTGCATTGGTGAGCATTTAAAATGTTAGAACCCCTTACAGCAAAGCCCAAAACACTGAGACTGAATGGTTGATTTACAGGTTTACATGTACTAAATCTGAGATGGCCATTTCTTGGAATATTCCCTATTTAATTTACGGGGGTGGGGGGGGCAGAGCCTCCCATATGGGGGGTGCAGAGGGGCTTACTCCCCTGCATAAACGTAGTAAAAACTCTGCGGGATGTTATTTTTAGCTGCTTTATAGTTTTCAATGATTTGTGATTCGATGTTATGAGTTTTCGACGAAATGAGTTTTCGACGGAATGAGTTTTTGACAATTTGGTCTCGATGATTTGAAATTCGATGAAATGATAATTCGATGATATGAAGTGGAACCAAATATATATATATATATATATATATATATATATATATATATATATATATATATATATATATATATATACACAGATAGATAGGTATAAATATAGTGCTGTTGGTTGAACATTGTTTGTACTACATTGCGAACTGCAGGACAGATTGAGCAAAAATGACATTTGCTTGAACATGTGTTTGTGTGACTTCCAGATGATCAACAAAGGTAAGTGCTGGGACCGTGAGTTTGTGTGTGAGTGTGAGTTTATTGATAGGGTAAGGGTGAAGTAAGGGGACAGATTTTGTGGGGGAGACTGTGTATGTGTCTAGGGCTAGGGCTAGATTAGGGGACTGATTTAGTGTGAGTATATGTTGGTGTGTGTGTGTGTGTGTGTGTGTGTGTGTGTGTGTGTGTGTGTGTGTGTGTGTGTGTGTGTGTGTGTTCTTGCAAGTGCATGGTGAGTGTTGGAGCTGTCTTGAATAGTGGTATTATTATGGGAAATTTATTTTTTCAGTTAAGATGCAAATTAGGGACAGGGTTAGGGTAACCTAACATTTATTTATTTTATTCATTTGCAGTTTATTAACCAGGAAAGTCCATTGGACCAGTATGAGCCCTTTTCAATGGAAGACCGGGAAGAAAAGCTTCATGAACATGTATTTTAACTTAGAAAAAGCCCTTCTCTTAACACTACTACTATTCAGGGAAATTTGAGCTGAATGTGCTCAAGTTATGATAATGCATAGAAAAAGGATATTTGTTTCCTCTTTCGATGAACTGAGAGGTAATGCATTTTCTCTTCAATATAGTGATTGGCCTTCATTCTTTGGGGCAGCTGTGATGGTGCAGCAGACAGTGTATTCACCTCACAGCAAAATCTTCTCTTTTTCAGTCTCAACTGTGGTGCCTTCTCTGCGGAGTCTGCATGTCCTCCATGAAGTCACATGGGTTTCCTCCAGGTGCGCCGGTTTCTTCCCACAGTCCAAAAACATGCAGTGGGTGGATTGGACAATCTGAATTGGCCATAGGTGCGAGTGTGTGTACAAGTGAGTGATACTGATGAACTACCACAGCGGGGCTAACTGTGGCTCAAGATGATTGTCACTGTTGAAGTGATACCCCGACCCCATGTACAAAATGGGAAAAAAAGGGTTCTGGATAGATGGATAGTGAATGGCCAACATGTTTTGGTGGATGTTTTATATGTCAAACACATAACATGTGTACCATTCATTATATAATTTTCTATGCATACATACATGCGCGCGCGCACACACACACACACACACACACACACATATATTTATTTATATTTATACATATATATATATATATATATATATATATATAAAGAGAGAGAGAGAAAATTGCTCAAACTAGAATGAAAATTAATAAGAAAATCATGGAATGAGAGAGAAATTAAAGAGCAAAACAAGAAAAATTAAGTTAAGGATGAGATGAAACCTAAAAAGAAAGGAACTGACAGAAAATGAAAATCTATATGATGTAAACTATGCCATTTGAAAGCAAAACTCTGCACATGAGGAGATCTAAGAAACATTTCAGAAATTAGAATGGGTTTGTCTACAAGACTTTGGATAAATAAAACCAGAAATGCCTTTGCCTGTGCTATGTTTATGACTACATACCCATTCATCAGGAAACTGAACTCTAAGCAGTCTTTTGAAATCTTCTTATTTGGCTAATTGTTTTATAAGAGCTGACAGAGTTCTGAGGCTAAATGTGTGCTGGAAAGAATACACAAGAAATCCATATTTAAATAGAAATGGAACAAACAGTGTTTTAATGTTGCATGTTAAGTATTTAAGAAACTCAATAGTATGAATTTTAACTGCATTCTAGTATTTCATGTCCAAAAGCCTTTTTTCACTTGACTTTCTGCCCAGTTCTGATATACATGTCTGGATACAATACACAGGATAAAATGCAGATGTTGGTGAAGCTATTGCATAGTAGGAAATGCCATACTCAGAAATAAAGAAACATCACAAATTACATGCTGTATATGCATACATTCCACTGTGTTAGAAAAATAATAATGTAAATGCAGAAAGTTTAATTCTTCCTTGTAAGCTACTTAAGAAATCACTTTATAAAGTCATATGGAAACAGAACTGTTTTATTGTTCTGTTATTTAGTTAGCCATGAACTACACAAATTTCTTTTAATCCACAACCAATGTAATTCAGTACCTTCTAAACTATGAAAACATCTGCAGATCACAGAAAGCAGCTTTAAGTTGTCCTTCCTGCTTCATTACCCTCTGCATTTGGTATCCATAAGTAGAACAACAGCCATCTCTAAAGACTGCCATAACTACTGAAAGCTGAAACTATCCTTTATCGTGTCTCCTTGGCTTTCTTTTTCCAACAGAATATAGACATTTATGCACATGTATGCATGCGTGTGTGTGTGCGGGCGTGTGCACACACACACACACACACACACACACACACACACACACACACACACACACACACACACACACACACACACACACACACACACACACACACACACACACACAGACATTCTGTTTGCTTTCTATACAAGCAGCATGGCCTGTACCATGAGCACTTCACACCTAAGTTAAGGTCACACATTCAGTCCAAAAGGCAGCCCATATTTGTACTTAAACCTGTCATTTCCAAGTGTGGTGCTTTTACCAACCACAACATTCTAGCATTACCCAGTGACTGCTCCTGCCATCTTGCCTCTGCAGAACAGTTTACCTGCTACCATACTCTGCCTTATAAAAAATGGCAGCACATCTATTAGTTTTATTTACTTCACATCAGCAGTTCCAGCTGAGATCACCTTTGCTCTAGTCTTGCTGAGAACAGCCTAGGTAATGTTCCCCTTTCCCCCAACCCAACCAATGGTTTACCAAAATCACATTGAGGTCATCTAAATGACGTTCTCGATCACCTCAACCATCCTGAAACCAGGCCTTTAGTTTGGTAATGGATGTTTGATATCTATAGGAAAAAATGCCTCTGTCCATTAATTCTCCATTTAAGGCCTCTTTTTTAACTTAGCTGCTTTGTTTGCCACTGATGTATCCCGGTGAGTCATAGAGTTACCTTGGTGATAAGCAATGGCCATTTTTTTGCCAAAGTTCCTTGGAGATGCCTATGCAGTATTAAACAAAGGTTGTTTAGTTACCACACCCCCCAACCCTTGGTACTTGGGAGGAGTTCTTCTGACAGTCAAAGCTGATCTTATTACACATAGAAATAGCTCTTAGGCATTGTCTGTGTTTCCCAGGTCTGTTCTACCTCAGCCATTTGACAAAATTCATCCTCGAGTGAAGACCAGGGACAGCACAGTATCACAGCTAACCTGAGTGTTGAGAGTGCATGGACTCCAGTCTGATGATATTACCATAAAGTCCAGTACTGACCTTTGACTCACAGTGCTCTGGTATGATGCACACTTACTGAACAGCATTATGGTGCTCAGCACTGACAATCTACAAGTAGCATAGGTGATAATTGAACTCATCACTAAGATTTAGATGTGTCAAGCTTTTTCTTGGGGTTACAGCACTCCAAAGTACCTCATCCAGTGTGTTTCCTAATATGTAGAATGAAGACTCTCAGTACAAGTCCCAAGTCGTTAGGTGATAAGTTATCAGATACCGCACCCTCAGCCTCAAAGCTGTCAAAAAACTTTGAATAACAGACAGGTATAAATATACAACAGATGTTTTTCCTATCTGCAACTTAAAGTCATATGGCATGTAACAATGTGGACAACTTTGGAGTACCATAAAAGTCTTTTGAGAGCAGATTCTTACTCCAGTAAACAAATGAAAATAAATACAAATAAGTAAATAAAAACTGATATGATCATCTCACTTACCTATACAAATTCTGACTATATGGTAGATTTGTTGAGTGGCTCATTGCACATCCAGGTTATTATCCACATGGTCACTCCAGAGTAGATAGAGACCACTCACAACTGAGAAGTACAAATGTATGACCAACTATATCTCGATGTACTTACCAACCACTAGGACAAATTTTGGGTTGCTGTCTAACTCTAAACTGTCATTCCACATATGTATGTTTTCAATTTAATATTCTATACATGGATTTAAGACTATGACAAATTAGAAAGAAAACCAACAGCAGAAGACATGGATGAAAACCAAACAAATAATAAAATTGCAGAAGCAAAAATAGCCTTAACCCAAATTCTTAGTTCTTTGCTTCTGTTAATGCCCAGACATCAGTAAAACAAGCAACACAGAAGGGTAAAGTGAAAAAGCATGACTAGTAAAAGATAGTTATGCAAAGGAGACACAATAAATCTTCCAGCCATATATGCACATACTCAGGTAACCAAAAAAAAAAAAAAGAAAAGAAAAAATTACTGCATGAACTTCATGTCTGGAGCTGTGTCCCACTTCATCTAACAGTTATCTGATGCCTAGATAGTTTGTTGTCATTGTCAGTATCAGGCCTTTGAGGTTTAGGATGTCAGCTTGTTTCCGTTGCCTAAGTAGTCGTGCATAAAATGGAGAGGATGCAAGAGGAAGAGCTGATAAAAACAGGCTGTCTAGTCTGTGATACAGTTTGAAGATGCGAGTCCTACAAGAAAACTCTTCTTCAGTAAGAGTTTTTCCTGCTGTATGAATCATGACATAAAAGACACTTTTTGGTGATCAGGATCAAACCCTGTAGATTAATCCAGTGCTTCAATGATACATCTTTCCACTGCCCTGATACAAGACTCTTGAATGGGACATATTTTAGAACTATTTTTTTTTAAGAAAATTTTTATTAATTTAACAAAATTACAATATATACACAGAAAGGAAGAAATTCAACATCACATACTGTTATGCAATGTTAGGAATACATTTAATTATCAAGGTAGAGTTCTATAAATAACACATTAGTAGTCTTGGTATTTCAATAGCAACATTTCAAGGCTATCCCAACCACTAAAACTCTTAGTATGATTTATAGATCTTATTTTGCTCGCTTATTTTCAGTTTTACATAGTATTGCTGTAAAATTAAAAAAATCTTTGAATGTAGGAATTGAATTGAATTTCCATTTGTGTAATAACTTTTCTAGCAACTGCCAAAAGAGTATACAATATTTTTTGTTGTTTGGCTTTTACAGATACAGGAAGTAGAACATTCTAGTTAAAGAACAATTATCAGATGATAAACCCTTAAAATAAACTTATCTCTTCCCAATATAAATTTAATTTTTCACAGTCCATAACTATGTGTGTCAAATCAGCTTTTACATCTTTACTACATCTCCAACAAACTGAATAAGTTATTTTACTAAACTTAGATATTTTATAAGGAGTAACAAACATTCTGTGCATATATTTCCACATAAAATCTTTCCAGTATAAATTTGAAGAAGTTTGACTAACTCATTGAAGTAACAAAGTTTTATTCTTACCATCTATTGAGTCACTCAATCCACTACTGTTTTAAAAGTTCCAGAATTTTGAATCAAATTATTTATAATTATAAATGATATCTTTGCATGACAGAATCTTTTAAAAGATTAAAGTATAAAGACTTTAGGTCCTAGAAGAAGTCATTACAATACAGACCAGTGGAGGATTCTACAAATATTAATGTAAATGCATTAAATCAGTAAGATGCAACTAAAGAAATAGCATTATGTGCAATTAAATTAATTCAATAAGATTAATCAGTGCATCTTAATAGATACTTAAGCATTAGAATAATTCCATTAAGCAATGTTTTAAGAATTGTTCCTTTGCCCTATCTTCTTTTCTCGCCTTTATTCTTTTCTTGATCTATTTTCCCCTTTCTTTTATTATCATTATTTTATTTCCCCAGTATTTCTTCCTTTCAATCTACTTTCTATATTCCCCTTATTAGTGCATTTATAGTTTTAATAAAGACACTACTTACAAGTCATGCTCGGAGCATGGAGTGCAGCAGAGGACCAAAATGTTAATGCACCCCTGGACAGTGAGTTCTGACATTAAAATTTACAGCTTTTCATATTTTTGTTGTTAATTATTCACATTGGAAGATATTACAACTAGGTTTTAAGTTTTTACCTAGTTGATGAGTGGACAGGACTAGAACACTCCTTGATTTATTTTTTTATGAGAAAGTTAAATCTTAAATATATTATGCAAGGTGTATGCCCTAAAAAATGTTTAAGTAAACCTTCCATTTTCAACCAGTTAAGAGCATACTATTAGAATTTTTGAGGATTTTTGTGAGAGGGACATTACAAATTGTTTGGAAAACAAAACATTTAAATCATTTTACAATTTAGATGGAGATGAATTGAAGGCATTGTCTGAACTTAGGGCTCAAAAAGTTTGAGATTTATGAAAGCAGACAAAGGGGTGGGACTGTTATAATGAATGTTTGTATGTGTAATTCCAGCATTATGAAAATGTTAAGTAACAAAGATGAATATGCTGAAGTCTCTCTATCTGATATCAAAAAAGAGCTATAGGATCATAGGATCACAGGATCATAGGAGGTTACTACGCTAATGGCCCTGGGGCCCTTACAAGCCTAGCCAAGAGTTTATCCCTAAAATAGAAACCTCAGTCACCTGTCACCTCTGTCAATGAGGGACACAGGTAGAACCCCTTTAACAAATTTGTGGTTTCCCATTCACTCATCAAGGTTGTGCTTGAAGAGGGTCAGCAAGATACTCTGTTGGACATGTATAGAAAGTCTATTCCAGAGACCAGGCAGCCTCTGAGAGACAAACCTGTCTCTCCAGCAGATTTTGTTGATGTCGCATATTAGATTTACACCTTTTGAGTGGGTAATGTGCAAGGAGTTAGACTTATGGATATAGAACATCTTTAGTCCAATATTGCCTTGTAGGTGAGACACAGATCACCTCTGAGCAATCAGTATGATACTGAGCAGCGTGATAGTGATTTGACCCTGTCCACATAGGACAGGTGTTGGAGGCCATGGGTTCTCTTTGTGAGGTATTTCTGTGGGCTTTCCAGTTGGTGCAGGTGTTTGGAGAGGTACATACCATATGGGGCATTATACTCAACTGTTGGTCTAATGAGGGAGGAGTAAAGAGAGGTAATAAACTCCTTTTTTCTGGATGCAATCCCTTTACTTATGAGATGAACCAAGTAAAAGGCTTTTCTGACCACTGCCGCTACTTGACGGTTGAATGTGAGATTGTTGTCAACATGAGTATCCAGGTCTCTCACCACAGGTTGTGTGCTTAGGGGGTTGCTGTTGATGTGGTAATCAGTAGGGGCTGTGTTTTTGCTGAATGGTATGATTATACATTTTTTTGCATTTAACTTAAGGCCATGACTTTGGCACCAGTCATTTGTTGCTGTGAGACTCTCATGCAGTATGTTAACATCATCTGGGGAGTCAATGACAGCACCCAGCTTATAGTCATCTGCAAACTTAGTCACCCACAGGCCTTTTGTCTTTGCCTGGACCTCTGAGAAGTAGATGCAAAAAGTGGGGGTCCCAGGACAGATCCCTGGAGAACACCACTAGTGACAGGTCTGTTGTCAGAGGTGGAGGCTCCTATTTTGACCTTGTGGGTCCTTATCAGTGAGCCAGTTGGCCACCCACCTGATGAGATAGGGATTTACACCAAGTTGTGTTAGCTTTCTGATGATGCCCGAGTGGGGTATTGTGTAAAGGACAGTGGCCAAGTCAGGGTAAGCTGTATGTACTGACTTTCCCTTATCCCAGGCTTTGGTGACAGTCTCAAAGAAGTCAACCAAGTTCAACAGGCAAGATCTGCCTTTGACGAATCCAAACTGGATGGGGTCAAGTGCTTGGAGATTGCCTATGTCCTTGTTGATGAGATCCATAATAATACACTCCATGGCTTTACTGATCAGACTTGTCAAGCTAATGGGGTGAAGTTTGCACTGAACCTATCTACTAGCAGATTGGCTAAGTCAACAGGATCAGTGTAAGTAGTACCATTAAGTACTAGTTCAGAACAAACCCGGACTTTGCCATGGAGGTTCCTGATGTAAATTAAGAAGGCTTTTTGGTTTCCCTTGAACTGACTTTGGAGGTTTTCACTAGTGATCTAATTTGCTGGTTGAGGTTGAGGAGGGGGGTTTTCCAATTTGGAATTTGTTTTTTACCCTTGGACAACAGTTTCTTTCTTTTCTTGTAAAGTCTGTTGATAGAGGATATCCACCAGCCAGGTTTATGTTTCTTTGAGGAGCAGGTTTTAGTTCTGTTGGGTATGGCTGAGTCCATGCAGTTGTACAGGTGCTTGTATACTGCATTGCTGTACTGTTCATAGCTGTCCACATCCTCTTGAGGGGTGGTGGTGTGAAGCTACTGATACCCTCCCTTAGGAGGTTGTTGTCAGTTTCTGATAAGCTTTTTAACCTGGTTACAGCTGGGGGGCTTTGGGTGGGATAGAAACTTCGAATGAGACAGACTGATGATCTGATTTCACTAGGGAAGAACATACTATGGGAGTGGTGCAGCAGTCACCCCTGTTGATGAGAACCAAGTCCAGAATTTTATTTCCCATTGTGGGGGATGGGATGAGCTGGTCTAGTGCATTAGAACTGATGAAGTCAAGGAATTATAGTGTGAGTGCATTAATGCAAGAATAGCTCACCCAGTCTATAGTGGGGTAGTTGAAGTCACCAAGGTTCAGGGTGTTAGGGGGTACCTTGATGGAGTCAAGTAGGTCCAGGTAGGAGGAGTGGGTGCCCTGAGTCATAGAAGGGGGGCCTATAGCTGGCTATAACTTGAATGGGTGTCTTGCCAACTGTCAGTTCCACCTGGAGTAATTCTAGTGCATCATGCTGGCAAACCAGTCTGGAGGTCTGCCTGTCCTTAATGAAGACAGATACTCCACCACCCTTCGTCTTCCTGACTTCATTTTAGGGTTAGAATATGTGGAATGAGGTATAGCCTGGTAAGGCAGGGGTGCTCTTCACAGCCCTGAACCAAGTTTCTGTGACCGCACAGACATCAGCATCTTCCAGTGCAAGGAGAGCTTCCAGTGAGTGCATTTTCAGTAAGCTCCTAGAATTAAGCAGCATGACCTTCCGTTGGCTTTTTGACAGATCTTTTATGTTGGAAGATTTGTCTTTGGGACATTGCCTAAAAAGGCACAATGAGGGAGGCAAGAGCCTTGGCCCAGGATCTGGAATCCCAGGGATGACAGGGGGAGATCATCTCTGGCAAAGCATTGAGGTCTGTCAGCCATGTCTTCTCAGGCAGACAGATGCTGGAAAGACACCAGAAATTAAGCCAGTCGTTGATGTTAATTATACTTATATATATATATATATATATATATATATATATATATATATATATATATATATATATTATGGATGCTGACATGAGTGTTTAACTTTATCATTTTTTTGTTGGTCAGCAACCCCAGGATTGGGATGGTCTTTGGTATATCCAAGATCCACAAGAGCATCACTAATCCTGCATTTAGACCCATTGTTTCAGCTTCAGGCAGCAGTACCAAGAGGATTTCCTTGTATTTAGATCATATTTTTAATCCGTTTGTCCAACAGTTGCCATCTTAAATTTGGGATTCATGGGATTTTTTAAACACTATTAGAATGTTTCAATAGACTTTTTTCCTATGATCCCAATTATTTCGGTATGATCACAGTGGATGTTGTATCACTGTTTAATACTATCATTCAAGATGAGGGGATTGATCTTGTTAGATGTTTTTTTAAACAAATATACTACAGCGGACAGTAATTCCATTAACATATATGTCACCCTCTTAGATATTTTATTGAAAAATAACTATTTTATGTTCAATAAAAGGTATTATAAGCAATTAAAGGGGTTATGATGGGGGTGACAGTGACCCCTTCTTTTGCAAATCTTTTGGTAGGTTTGTGGGAGCTAGAGACTTTACCTAATTCTAAATATTTTTATCATATGAAATTTTTTCGTTGATTTGTAGATAATTTATTTTTCATAGCTAACAATCAATAATAGTTTTGATCATAAAGGTTTTTTAAATGACCTTAATAATAGTATTGGTTTTTTGAAGTTTACAATGGGTGAAGAAGGACAAAAAATCTGTTTTTTTGGATGTTGAGTTAGGTTGGGACAGAGTAACATATAATTTTGTAAGTCAGACCCATCGTAACAATACATTTTCTATTATAAAAGTAACCATCCTAGTTTTATTAAGAAGAATATTCCACATGGGCAATTTATTCAGGTGTCATGTATGACCAGTTTAGACGTTGATTCTGAAACTGAGATAGAATTTATTACAAATTTATTTGTAGCTAGGGGTTATGCTTTAGAATTATTAAGGAACATGGCTATTGAAATTTGCAATAAAGGATAGCAGAATTTCCTCCTCTATTAACGAGTGAATTTAGTAAGAAGAAAGTAAAGATGGATATTAAAGTTGGAAACAACATGCCCAGATTTTGTATGGAAATACAAGTAGATAGTGGTATGATTAATAATATTAACAACAGGAAAGTTATTATGGGAAACAATGATCTAGTTCAGGTGTTAGGGGATACCCCACATTTTATTTATAAAAAATATGGGAATATTAAGCAATTGGAACATGACAGTATGAAAATTTAATTGGCCGCAACTTCAAAACGCTTCAGGACATTTAAATGCAATAGTTGTAACAGATATAGATTCATTCATGAAGGTCCACATATTATCCTTGAACATACTACTCATAGCATCAGAATTCCCAGTAGATTTAATTGTACTACTGCTGGTGTAGAGTATATTACTTTGTGTTCCAGACGCCCAGCGTCCTACGTTGGAATGACCACAAGGAGCCTGGGCAAGAGAATTAAGGAACATATTTATACAATATGGGTTAAGGATGATAAAAATGCTTTATATGGACATAGCGTTACATGTCCTAAGCATAAAAAGTTTACGTTTGCTATTTTAGATCTTGTGAAAGAAGATAGGAGAGGTGGTGACTTTAAAAATCAGGTGGCAAAGAGATAAACTGAGTGGCAAATCAGGTCAGCTGCTCATCGTCCACCTGGTTTAAATAACAGTATTAACATAAATTGTTTTTAGTTGATAGAAAACTAACCATTTGATTATAAATGTATAGCCTATCATTTGTTTCCTATAGATTTTAAGTGTGTTTAGAGTGTCATTTTCTATTTAACACAATTACTATGTCTAATGGTTTAGTTTAATTGACTTAACTGTCCTGTTTTGTGATTGGATGTTTTAAAATTCAACTGAGTATTTATTAAGAGTGTTTTTAAGTTTTGGTATTTATGATAAAGTCTTTGGATGAATAGCCACTATTAAATAGTATACTATGCTAAAAATAGTTTTCATTGTCATTATTTGGTGCAGTTCCAGTGTTTATTCATTACTGGTGTACTCTACACTGGTTTTCTGGTTGTGCCCAGTTTTTTTTTTTTTTTGTATTTTAGCTTTATTGTAAGACTTTTTTTAAAGAGATGAATGCTTTCTGTGTTAGTTAGAATCAAAACACTAGTTTTCATGATCCAACTAAACAAATATTCTTGGTGGGAATCATTAACATGTATTGTAATAGTCATAAAGTATAATAACAAACAGGTATACTATAAAGCTATTAGACTATGTAAGTGTACAGGTATAATTCTATTTTTTTGCCTCAAAAAACTCCAGCTTTACTCCATAGCATATTGCCTACTCTGAGGTGATCTCTGCCTAACATATAAAGCTACGTCAAACCCAGAGCTGTTGGACATGCTACACCTAAAGAAATCCCAATCCCTCCGAGCTACATGCTCTAGGGACCTAAATCTTGTCACCACAATAAACAGGACATGCTGGAAGGAGAGATTCCTGTCCCAGAGACTTCCTATACTCTGGAACAAGCTACCCATCTATGTCAAGCAAAGTTCTTCATTAGCACTCTTCAAAAAAAATCTTGATGAGTGGATGGGAAATAGGAAATACACCCTGGGTATCACTTCTGTGTCTCTGCTCGACAGTGGCACAGGAAAATAACTTTAGGTGGCGTAAGCTATGGAACCTTGCTGGCTAGGCTTACGTAGGCCCTTGGGCCGAAAACCTAGTACCTACCTATGAACCTATGAATAATTTTAGTAATCTTTCTTGTATATAAGACACGACAAAACAAAAATATAGTTCTTTAAACAATCAGAGTCACTATATATATAGCTGTTCACTTTCAAATTAGCGGACTGTTTTTCTTCTGGCTTTTATCTCAGATGCAAACATCTCCTGACTTTCTTTGTAAATTCTTTGAATGTGCCCCCCCCCCATCTTTTAATCCAATAGAATTCTCTGGTTAATGATTTATGTAACAAAGCATAGTATTTACCTTTTTTGTTACTATTATTTATTTACATAAAATGAACTACATTCACTTTCTTCTCCTTTTTAACATGTTTAGTATGGTTACACATATATGTTCACATTCAGATATACACGTAAAACTATTCTGTAAATTGGAGTGCCTCTACATCTCAAATAAAAACCCTTCTCAGAAGACATACATTGTTTTTAATCTTAGTTGAGAATGAATGGAGGTGGTGTGCATATTGTGCTGAAATGGAAACCTAAACATCTACTAACTTATATGCTATTAAAATCTGCAGTAATACTATACTATAAGTCATCTTTTATCAGCTGAACACTCCAGGTCAGCCTCTGAATAGACTGGGGAGGAAGAAACCATCATGTAGTCAGCACATGCACAAAGCATGAGAAAAACATTTCCAGGTAGGCAAAGACTGTTTATTTGTAGGCTTTGTACTGATTCATAGAAAGTGGAAGGCATGGAATGTGTCCTTCTGCTTTGCCTCAGCCAGGAAATGGCTTTATATTTTGGTACACAGTTATAATGGTCTTTGATATCGTCAGTGAAAGGGCCAGGAGGTAGGTGGATTGCAGCAAAGGTCAGGACAGTCGCAGGGATTATTATTCTTAGTTGTTTCTCTTGTCTAAGTGAGGATAATCCTTGAGTTTTGAACCAATTCTTACAGTAGAATACTGATACAGGGGAAACTGACTGTTCCAATGGTGATTGGAAGGGATTTTAATACACCTTTAAATCTGGAGGTTGACAGACTAGCTCAAAAATGTTTCAAAATCACAAGTTGGTAAATTGTTATAAGACTTTTCTGAAGGATTACCAGTTGGTAGACTTGTGGTGGGCATTTTTTATTTATTTATTTATTTATTTTACATTTGTTGACCGGGCTAGCCCAGCTGGATACATGTCCATTTTCAGTGGAGGCCGGGGAGAAAAGCTCCACATTTCAGAATAAAATCACAATAACATAAGTACATTACTAAGATTTAACAAATTTTACTAGTAAATACATTTTGGCTTAAGAGTAAGGAAAAAGTCTTCTAAGCTAACATATCATGTATGGATATACATACAACAAAAATATAAGGTAAGTAAAATTGAGCACTATTTGAACTTTAAGAAGGTTTTACAAACAACGGTGTTAGTAGAAAAAGGAATTTTTCTATATTTTCTATATCAGTATTCTGGTTTTACATTTATAGATCATCAAACTTTTATGATTTTTAGGCTGGACTACATGCTGTTTATCTCAATGCTTGTGGGGGCAGTTAAGGCAGGAACTCATGGTACGTTTGCTCTGTCAGCCTACAATTTTATGTGGCTCAGAATGTCAGTCCTTAGAGCAATTCTAAATACAAAAATGTTGGAGGTTGGGCATAGGTTCTTGTGATCTGTACAGCACAAGGCAGTAATAGAGAGGATTGTCAAAGAATACTGGAAGACCAATGGGGACAATGAGGAGAACATCTTTACTTGTTGGGAGGACTTCAGAAAGTTGGATATGGTATGGTCAGAGGGGATTATGAACAAGAACAATCTTTTAGGAGCAGCAGAATTATAGGTTCATAGGAGATTACTAGGCCAACAGCTCAAAAGACCTTACAAATCTAGCCATTATTACTCCAATTCACCCAAATCTTCGATCCCTAAGGATGGCTTAGGTTTATGTCTATGCTTTGGGGTATTTTACAGACTGCCCCCATCCATAAGGGACATAGGTGCCACCCCAGGAGTAAATTAATTTCTCCCTCCATTTGAATTAAGAAGATGGATAGAGAAATTAGAAGTCTGGAAGAGCAATTTAAAAGCAAAGAGGATGATAGAATATGGCTTAGTGGACAGAGTCAACAGTTAAGAAAAGACAGTAGGGTTCTGCACCTTTCTAATGTGGATAACAGGTGGGAGAGATGGCAATCTTCTTATTAAGAGAAGGGTCCTTAATCCCCTAAACCTCTAGCTGATGGACTGTCAGAAAGAATCAGAGAAATATTTACTGCTCTAGTAAACAGCAAAGGTGAAACACATTGAGATGCGTGGAATATCAATGATGGCACAAGCAACACTATTCCAGTCTGTGCAGTGAAACTGGAAGTCATGATGGAGTCTCCTGGGCTAATTTCTAGGATGGATCTCCCATGGGTTAAATTATCAAAGACCAGGCCCTCACTTGTTCTATAGATGAAGAAGAAATAAGCCAATGCATTCAGAAGCTATCCACTGAGGTGGTCACTGGGCCTGATGTCCTCCCAGCAGAGTTTTATAAGAGTTTTAAACAGTACTTACTTAACTGATTACTGCCCCTGTTTATACAAGGGATGAGATTAGGAATGATTTCATACACAGCTTGATTATCCAATATAATTCTACTGCCTATATGTAACCATGACTAGCCAATATAACTCTACTGCCTATATGTAACCATGACTAGCCAATATAACTCTACTGCCTATATGTAACCATGACTAGCCAATATAACTCTACTGCCTATATGTAACCATGACTAGCCAATATAACTCTACTGCCTATATGTAACCATGACTAGCCAATATAACTCTACTGCCTATATGTAACCATGACTAGCCAATATAACTCTACTGCCTATATGTAACCATGGCTAGCCAATATAACTCTACTGCCTATATGTAACCATGACTAGCCAATATACCTCTACTGCCTATGTGTAACAATCAGGCCCCTATGCGTAGAGATTTTTAACTCAATATCAATCTTAGAAATTGAAGCAAAAATGTATACCAAGCTTCTGGCATTACATTTAGAAAATGTTTTACCATCTGTAGTGCATCTGATACAACAGGATTTTCTAATGAGTAGACAAAGAGGACCAGATTTACTCCACTTATGGCTAAATGTGTTACAGTTTGGTCATTCAAAATTTTCCTCTACCCCCTTTGTTGCTTTATTTCTGGACCTCCACAAAGCATTTAACTCTTTAGATTGGTCGTTTCTGCAGGATGTAATACAAGCTTTTGGCCTGAAAGGTCTTTTTCTTAAAATATGCCAATTACTTTATGCTAAATCTTTGGCTTGGGTCTTTTCACAAGGATGGTCTCATCACCATTTAATTTAGGAGGAGGGCCCATCATGGATGACCTCTCTCCCAGAATGTTGTTTAGCTTGGCTACTGTGGCTTTGGCTAGTTACATTTGAAGGACCAAATCCTAATATGGTTTTCAGATTAATCCTATGGAATATGTTTCCTCCTTGTGGTTTGCTGACGATGGTGTAATATGGCTGATAGACGCGAAGGGCAGACTAGCTGGGGTGCTAGAATTATTGGAGAGGCTTGGGAATATATCAGCGCTGAGAGAATGAATATGCAGACATTGATGTTATTCCCATTAAATAACATGGCAAAGACACAGTTAGTGAGAAAGGCACACCTCTTTTACTGGTTGTTGTTAGACTAAGGTACACAGGAATCCTATGTCATTATGCCCTGACCAGTGAGAAACATTGAATGCCTCTCCTTTCTGTGAGTACATCAAACAGATGTTTCAAAGATGGTTGTACTTAAACTACCTTTCCTGTCTGGGACTGCCACAATTAAAATGTGTTGCCTTCCCAAACATCTTTTTTTTTTAATTTGGCATTTACATTAATTGACATACTCTTCCCTTCTGTCTAAAACACAAAAAATTGGTTGCATCTTTTTTATGGGAAGACCAACATCTAAGAATTTCTAGAAAAAGACTGCCTTTATTAACAAAGGTAGTGTCGGGCTTCCAGATTTCTCTTCATTTGCTAAAACAGCACAAGTAGCTTCATTTTGGCAAGCTAGAGTTCTTCCTAGACCTTTATGGGTATTAATAGAAATGGAAGGCATGCAGCAGTTAAAGCAACCATTGTGAGGCCAGGATAGGAACTAGGTTTAGGGCCAGCCAGGATACAAACAAGGTTTGGGGGTTAGAGGAAAACTCCAGATCCATTCTGCAAGGCCTACAACTTTGGGAGCCAGGTAGGGCAGAGGAAATCTCCTGGTCCATTCTGCAGGACCTACATCTTCTGAGAGAAGCCTTATGGCTATGGGAAATAATATGGCACCTCCCATGACTATGGCAATCTCCTCTCCAATATAATGATACTTCTGGATTGCTAAAAGTTTCCGATTCTGGAAGGACATTTTTGATAACAAATTTTGGTCATTGCCTCCTTTTTCTCAGTGGGAAGCACCCCTCCCCCCATATATTTACATAGATGGCAATATCTTCAGCTGAGATCCTTAGCCGGCCTCAAGAAGCAATTTTCTGTTTTAATTCCTATGTGAGTGGGTAGACCTTTTTACTAAGGAATTTTGATTTCCCCTACACCCTTAGCATTTTGATTGGATGAACTGATGATGCAAATCGTTTGGCTTTCCTTCCTCTTAGATCTGGGTCTATGACATTGGATCAAAAAGTCTTTTCATTGAATGACTTTTAAACTGAAAATGCCATTAATAGAAGTCAATTTTGTGGGGGGCTGCACCACCCATGCCCCCTGCTAAATATATATACCAACTCCGAGATCACAGTACAGTCAGGAAAGGGCAAATTTTCCAATCTTCACTGTACCATGATCTCACAAAAGTAACTTCTATTAACTGGATTTTCAATTTAAAAGCCATTTGATGGAAAGACTTTTTGATCCAGCATCATAGACCCTTAGATTTAAATAGGAAGACACAAAGCAAGGCATTAGAAAGCCCTAATAGTGCAAAAATATGGCTAGGAATACAGAGAGAGAGAGAGAGAGAGAGAGGAAGAACATACACCACTTAAAGAGGTGCATCAGTATACACATATGAACAAGCAGCCTGAAAGAAGATAACATATAAAAGGGGGGAACTTGCACACTAAAATGACACATCACACCGTGATAAAGCAATCTACGATTCCAACTTGAGCTGCAGTCTAAACTTTCGGTCATGCTAAAACATAAATCTCCAGAAGTACAGAATTCTAAGCAGTGGGTTAGTGTTGAGAGGAAGAAATGTAACAGTACGACATATTTCACCAAGGTAGGAAGAAAAATAATACCTGGTCAGACTTCTAAACCCGTTTCTTTTAGTAAAAGAAACATGAAATAAGGGAAAACTCCAGACAACAGTTATTTATAAGTAAGTAGAAATGTAAAACTGAAGACAAAAATGTGTTTTTAAGTACCACATCAGAAGAAAGTAACCCACGGAAGAAAATGAGAGTCAAAGTATAGGATTCATTCAAGCCGAGACAGAAAAAAGAGAAAACAACACAGAGACAACAAAAGGTGCATCTGGTGTATACTGACTGAATAATCTTGAACTTAGCATTACAGAGATTCCCGTTAAGTGAAAATACAGGAACAGTTAACAAAATAAAGAGGTTGTTATGTCTCAAGTTTGTAAAGAAATGGAGTAGGATGATTATGTAACGTAGAGCGCCTAAACATTCTGCTGTGATGCCAAGATACCATACCTGCATTTCTAGATGATGAGGGTAGTGGTCCTATCTAATGACAGGCTGACATTCAGGAAACTCCAGAGCTGGCTGACCTTCAGGGAAATTAGTTACATTTTAAGAAGGCATAGTAAGAAGATGACACTTAGAGCTAAAGCAAGGGAGGATATAACTGAAATTGTAAGGGAAGAAACTGAACAAAATGTTCCTACTTCATACTCGACCTTTGAGTTATGAATTGAATTGTTCCACAGATTGTATATGCTTGACGTCTGTTAACACAGCAGTGCTCTAAATAGGATTAAAAGTTTTGGTCAGAACACATGAACGGTAAATGTCTTATATCGTCAAAATGAAATATGTCTCCCAGAGCAAAAGTCAGAATCAGAATGACAGGGTGCAGGATTAGTAGACAGAGGAATCTAAAATGAATAACAGCCCTGCATTATGTAATGGATCAAAGCTGAGAATTCCAAGTGACAAGAAGTGTAGCAAGGAAACCACAGACATCTACAATCTAATCATTTTAAAGTATGACATTCAAAGAAGCAGGTTTATATGAAACGTATGCAAATTTTTCACACTGTGGCTGAATCAGTTGAGCATAACAACATATCTGGGGCAGTGCTATAATCAAATAATATGTTGCAAATATATGGGCAGCAAGAAACATATGGTTTAAAGGGTGTACAATTATACCCAAAATGAAAGTGCAGTGGCTTTAACAAGGACTATTTCTAATACATAAGATACATAAGATAAAAGAATCTCACAGAAAACCATTGTCTTTTGGAATAAAACAATATAGTAAATTTGCTGACAAAAATATGACTAAGGCAAACACTAGGAAGGAAATCACTTTAGACATAACATGTTATGATGCTAGTAAATAATGTCCAGAAGCTATGAATACAAGCTGAGTTTTCAGGAGACAACAGTAGTTTGCACTATAACATTATAGAAGAAGAGATTTGTTACACTAGTAATCAAACAAGCTATTTTTTTTGCACCTGTATATATTAAAGATACAGAGGGAAACTTCCATGGAGAGAAGATATCCGTCTTAGTGAAATATGTAGCTGACAGATTTTGGCATCTGGAAATGCTTGACATTTTCCTAAAAGATTAGAGATCACCTCACTTTAAGGGAAACATGGTGGACCTGCCATGTCAACTTAAAATTAATTTTAAGGGTATGCAATAGAAACGCAAGTACCATGGAATTTAACGCTGGAGGTCAGGTATTAGCTTAGGTGTCCTCAGGAGAAAACACATTTTTCACTAAATTAAGGTGCCATTTGAAGAAGTAGATAAGCTACATTGTTAGAAAGGTATAAGAAGGCTGTAGAGGATATATACCATCACTGTCGTGAAACTATGGAAGGACGAAAACACCTCTTTATTTAGCTCAGTAGCAGTGATTAATGAATCCAGTGAAAAAACAAAACTGGATTTTATGTCTGCAGTTCAGGTAAATTACAAAAAACCTAAGCTATCAAAGTAGGGATTTAGGATGTTTCTGTTTGGAAGCTGAACTGCTTATCAGAACACAACTTTGATTCCAAACCATGGTAACACTATTCCAAGGGGAAAGGCTAGCAGAAAACCGTGAAGAAAGACCATGCAGGAAGCAGAAAACTGTGAAGAAAGACCATGCAGGAAGCAGAAAAGAAGGTGCTTAAAGTAGATGCAATAGAAGGGGGTTACAAGATAACTGCAACAGCATCATTGTGGTAGTGTCAAAACCTAGAGGAGTTAATGGAAGCTGTAATGATTGTAAAAAAATGAACAGCATTATAAAGGAGACATTACCCAAGTGGGTTGTAGAGAAAGTGAAAAGGATGGAGAAGGAAGGGGTCTACCTCTCAACTTCTCAGTGCAAAAATCTGGACAAAGCCTAAAATAATAGGGGAACAAAGACCCTAAAATAGGGACAGATTTTAAATATTGCTCTTAAAAAATTAGAAATTTTCTAGAATAGCAGAAATTGTGTTAGCATGTATTTAATGAAGGATATAAAGTCTGAAGCTAAAGTGTATGTCATTACTTAGTGACTTCAGTCCTCAGCGATTTGCCAGAAAACAATATATTTTATGAGGAACAGACCAAAAATATGAGCAAAAATCTGGATAGTTGAGAAATGTGACTGGTCTGACTCAACCCACCACAAAGAAGGTGGCCTGTTTTGGGTAGACAGGCCATCCAGTAGGCATGAAACCAGTTGTTTCATGTTAAGGAGTCAATTGTATAAGGTGATTCTTCCCATTTGGAAGAGTACAAGAGAGACAAATGTAAAAAAAAGTTGCGTAAATAATATCTGTCTTAGTTTTATAAAGAGCTTGTTGCATACAATTTCCACTGTGAATAGTGACATTTCTATAAATGAGTAGTGGTTGTGATAAAATGCACTTGCTTCTTTAAGAACAGAAAAATGCCTGTCTGTACCGGTGATAACAGTTTTGTTTAATGAGCTAGTGAGTGTAATGCAGAAAGAATGCTGTTGGAAGCCCAGCCAGACAGCATTGCCCTTTATGACAGGAGACTTGGTATCCAGAGCTAGACTTCTGAATCTCTCATAGTGAGGGAAAACATGAAAGGGGAAAGTGGATATTACTCCTGGTAAAGGAATCCAGAGACCCAACAACGGAGACAGTTTCTCAGCAGTGTAACACTGAGTGCAAAACAGAGTTAAGGTTACTTAATGTGCTTCTGGTTGAGCTACAATACTTTAACCTGCATTTAATTTGTGTATATAATAAACTACTATAATTATCGATAATATATATATTTAGATCTTTGCCATAAATATTATATACTCTTGAAATACTTAGTCAAGTTCATTTGTATTCAAGTGGTGCAAATATTTAGTACATGAAATGTTACAAGCTTAACAATGTTTAATATGAGCTATGAAACAATTGATATGGAGACATGTCATCTTACCAAAAGGCAATAATTTGTGTATGGTATTATACTGATGCTGAAACAGACATACACACATGCACACACACACACACACACGCACACACACACACACACACACACACACATACACCAGTGTATAGATAGATAGATAGAAACATTCCATGTAACTGAATGTTGATAATATCAAAAGTTTTTTCAGCCACCAGAAGTGTGCAAAACTCATTTGATCACTTCTGCCAGCATTAAGTTGGTGTGGGGTAGCAAACAGTAGGAACTGGGGAATGTGCCGTCCCCCCACTGTAGGGCAATTTGACAGCTGGTATATATAATTAGCAGGGGGTATGCAGAGGTGCAGGGTGGGCTTTTTTGTTATTTTTTATTTATATCCTTTTGGGTCGATGACTTTGTATTTTGACATTTTGAAGTTCATCTACACACACACATATATATATAATACATATATATATATATATATATATATATATATATATATATATATATATATATATATATGTGTGTGTGTGTGTGTGTGTGTGTGTGTGTATATATAGATATATATATATATATATATATATATATATATATATATTTACATGTTGAATGCTGGATAGTCAAGTTTTTTACCAAAGTTTGAGCTATGGATTTGTGGAGGTAAGTGGGGTTTTGCTGGTTAGGGATAAATTTAGGTGAATGAGAGTGTGTGTGTGTTGTTGTGTGTGTGTATGTGTGCACACATATGTGCTATTGTTTCTTCCTTAGATACAAGATAGGTAATAGTATGCATATCTTGTATGTGTGGTGATGGTTTATAATGTATGTGTGGGCATTTATATGTCTTGTTTTGCGATAATGTTTCAGAAAGGATTTTTGGTAAGTGAATGTGTCAAGCTAGGGTTAGGAAGAACAGCAGAGTTACGGTTAGCTCACAAGAGTAAAGTCAGACAGTGGGGTAAAGATATGTATATATTTCTTAGTATTATCTATGGAAAAGTTAGGAATTTCACAGAAAATCCTTTTGGAAACTTAAAAGTAACAAAGGGCTGTTATATAAAGTACTTTCACTATTCTGAGATCTAGATTCTTGACATTTTGACCTTAATCACTATCTTATACATTTCTTAGCTAAAATGAAAAAGGGCTTTTAAGGGAAAACTCAGTAACTATATGCACAGAGTCAGTGACACAAGTATGAAATGATGAAGGTCTTCTCTTCAAATCACAAACGAGAGTTAATATTTTTATTTCATATTATCATGATTCAGTCAAGCAAATTGGAGACATTTGTAATGCTTACTCCACACAACTCGTGCTTTATTTATATCTTGCCCTAGGATACTGTTGTGTAACATTTGTACTATAATTCATTCATAAACACATTTTAAATACATTCATTTGATCATCATCTTAATCGAATACCGCCCTGGACGTCTGATAATAAACACCCTTAGCATTTTCCTACTAACGTAACCTGCTCATACTTGGCCTACCTTACATACTGCACAGCAACCTGAATTTCTTCCTCCTCTTTTTACATTTTTCGAATTTTAATATTTTTTTTTCTTTGTCCATAAATCAGACTAAAATATAATACTGAATCAAGAAGAACAATCATAATATATCAGTGCCATCAAATGTACAATCCACACATTTAGAAAAGACTCTCCCCTTACCTTAAATGTGTTCAACAATCTGTCCTTGAGTTATATTCCGAAGATGCTACAACTGCTAAACATAACTGGTTGTAAACTCAACTAGACAATTCAAAATTTATTTTCTGCTGGAGGCAAGCCATACTTCCACTGTATGAGGAAAATCACCTCCACAGCCCCTTACTTACATATATATATATATATATTCAGTGCCAAAGTCTCACAAAAATGTAAGGGCAAATCACTGTCAGCACTATAATAGAAACAGTGCTAGAGATGAGTTCCCTGTGACAGTCATCAGTGAGTTGTATCTCACCCAGCTTTTATTAATGACTATGGTCATTCATCATTTCATACTCGACTCACAAATACAAAAGCCACTTACAAGTGGGGTTCAATTTGTGGCTCTCTTTTATATGTTCCATCTGGGTTGATATAAACTGTCAGGGAAATTTAAAAAGAAGCACCACTGTGACATTTAAAAGAGAAACAGATAATATTTTTATTAGTAGACATGCATTTATTCTCTCTTTTGAAAAACAGAATGTCATAAATTATGGGCGGAGAGACATGGGTTATATCTGCATTTGGAATGGCTATTGCTAACTCTCAGAGACAGACTTATTTCATAAGTAAAACTGTTCTCTATTTTCCCAACTACCTATCTAAGACTAAATTTCCTTAAATTGGTTTTGCGATATCTTTATTAAAAAAATACCATATTCATGAGTTTTTTAAACTTTTTTTTTCAAAAATAACCAACTAAATAAATCATCTATGGCTGATTTGCAGTGTAAAATATGAGTGCACATAGTTTATCAAGAATGCACTTCTCACAAGATGTTATCCTATCAATATAATCATAGTTATGTTCAGATAATGTCCAAGTTCCAAAGTATGATTACGGTGAAGCACACTGTTCGAATACCACTTACTCTGAAATGGTGCCCCATGTCCATCTATGAGATCCTGCCCCCCGTTCTCTGGTTGAGATCAACAGATCTTACTTTTGTCTTTCAGCAGTAGATTACAGTAACAATAATCTGTGGCCTTCATCTTGTAAGGCACCAAAAATTAACTTTTTCTTACATGAAACTGCATCCAAGATGCTGAAATTCAGCATACTAAATATGGTAATTTCCCATTTAACTACCTTTGTCATCTTAAGAATACTATCTTTCCCTATTGTTTTTTTTATTTACATTAATCCATTTTCTGTTAACAAACCTTACGCTGACCATGTTGCGCATTTTAATCTCTAATGTTATCCAAATGACATTTTACTGCCTTGTTCACTGATTTGTTTCTGTGCCTTGATTCTTCTTAAAAATGTACTGTTTCACCATCCCCCTGCTCTAGCCTTCTCATAAAATCTATGTGTGCGTGTGTGTGTGTGTGTGTTTTGTTTATTTACATCTGGTTAATGTAACTTCTTGCCTAGAATTGGGGCATGGATGCAAATAACCTTCCACTGTTAAATTCTATTGCTTTATCATTTAATTGCCATACATGCCTATTTTTTATTTAAAACTAAACCTTTTCAGAGTATATTTCTATTAATCAGGTTCTTCAAATGGGTTCCTAGTCCCTCATAAAACCATTTCCCTTAGATCTATATCAGTTGTTAAATTATACACAGAATCCTATTATGTAAGCCATCCTGTCTGCACTGATGGCAGAGATAGGCAGTACATCTATGAATAATAATGTGTGCATTACTCATGAAGGGTACCTTCCCAGTCTCATTAAATTCTGCCTGTGGCACTGGGATCTTTTACACATCTAGGACAATCTTGCTAGAATATGCAATGGTATGTAGATTTCTACTCTGTGCAGCTACGTTTTGTAAATCAGAATGTTAGCTACTTTCCCTCCCTTCCATAGCAGTATATCACTATATCACTTTTCACGACATGTTAACTACAAATAAACCAAATGCAAAAATCAGAAACAGACAAGGGTCACAACAACCAGTTTATTGCATTCACCTGAAAGTTAAGCTCTTTCGTCCTTTTCCAAATTACAAGTACTTCATCAGAATTAACAACTCTTAAAAAAACGGGAATTAAGTACTCCAGTCAATAAAATGATTAACCAAGAATTAAACCAAACTAAAAATTAGCCCTCAACGTGTCTCAACTTTAATACACTGTTAATGCTCAAAAGTCATTTAAGCCTGGGTGTATACAGGCATTTAACTGTAGTTGCCACTTTAATTTACAAATTTCTAAATGCTCAGTGACAATTTTTCCTTGAACATCAAAATTAATCTGTTGAATGACTATAAAGCCAAAATGATGGTCAGGATGTTCACTCACATGTTTACTCAAAGCACTAGTGAGGTTTTTCTTTTTAATGTCCAAAAGGTGTTCATATATCCATTTCTGCAAACATCTATTGGTCTTACCAGTATAGAACACAGGACATTTTAGGCATTTAACCATATAGACCACATTCTTGGACTGACAATTAAAGTGTCCCTTTGCATCAAAAGTAAAGTCTCCAAGATTAAACTTATTCTCAGTAGGGATGACAAAGGGGCATTGCTTACACAACCCACATTTAAAATTACCCAAAGGCTTATTAGAGTGTACACTTGTCATAAGTTCCAGTTCTTATTGGTATTTGTTATAGAAGCATTGTCTTTGTTAAAAGCTGTACTGAATGACAACCACCCTTTTTCCATTTTATTCTCATTAGTTGCGTCAGAATTGCATATATTGCTCCCCAGATTAATTTGATTTAAAATAGGTTTATAAAACCAATTTCTCCTTTTATTAACAACTTCACTGTGGACTTTGTCAAGTAGGGGTTAGAGGAAACACCCCTCCTACTAAACATTTGTATCATAAAGTCAATTTCAAACAAAAAATCTTCCTCATGAGAGATCATTCTGGCCGCTCTGACTAAATGGCCTTTAACAGCAGATCTTTTTTGATATGTTGGGTGGCAGCTAGAGTATTCTAAATAGAAATTTGAAAAGGTGGGCTTTCTATAAATCTTAGAACATAATCTGTTTTGGCCTGGATCAACAAAAATTTCTACATCGAGATAAAATGTTTTATCAGTACTAACAGTATGTGTAAATTCCAAAAATTCTGTGGTATTGTTGATGTAACCCAAAAATTCATCTAGCAATTCCTTGCTTCAAGACTATAACAAAAATAGGTCATCAAGATATCTAGTAGAATAACTAATGTATATTGAAAACCTACAGTTAAATATATATTGAGACTCTCAATAGGCCGTGACATAGTTGGCATAGGATGGGGCCCAAACCGCTCCCATAGCCACTCTTACTGCTTAGCTAAAATACTGTCCCTCAAAGTAAAGGAGGTTGTTAAATAACAGATTAATTTTGATGTTCAAGCAAAAATTGTAACTGAGCATTTAGAAATTTGTGAATTAAAGTGGTAACTACGGTTAAATGCCTGTATAGACCCAGGCATAAATGATTATTTGTGTATTAACAGTGTATTAAAGTTGAGACACATTGAGGGTTAATTTTTAGTTTGGTTTAATTGCTGATTTGTTTTTATTGGTTAATCGTTTTTTTGACTGGAGTATTTAATTCCTGTTTTTTTAAGAGCTGTCAGTTCTGATGAAGTCATTGTAATTTGGAAAAAGATGAAAGCGCTTAACTTTGAGGTGAATGCAATAAACTGGTTGTGTCGTGACCCTCGGCTGTTTCTGATTTTTGCATCTAACTATATCACTTTTCTTCCCCGCCGATCCGAAACTGTATCTTTTAAGCCAATCTTTCTCATGTGGGACGTGTTTCCAACCTGCTGTGATTCTTCAACAAAATGGTTCTCAGTGGTCACCATTAGTGTTTAATTCACAGTAAGACCAGACAATGGCAGGTGAGAATATAAATGTTGTCATGGTGTATTTCCACTGGGGCATCATTGGTCTACCAATATGATTCTCCAAAACTTCATTATGTTGCAGCTTTTCTCCATTGTTAGTATTCACTACAGAGTGGGAGGTACCCTCTTGTGAATGCTGAATAATTCTACCTAAAGATGAACAGCCTCATCTTTAGGTCCACAGATGAACACTTAGATTGTGAGACACCTCTTCTGACTGAATACTTCCACTGAAGGCAGGCATTTTATGGCCGTTGTACTGTACTGCACATTTACTCTCTGGCCTTTCTTAAGTTACCTTAACACTGTTTGCATACAGTTTTGGTTGCTTTCAGCTGACTTTTATAAATGAAACATTTACGTTGATTTAAGCTTCTAGCTACTACATAGTATCTCTTCATTGTGCATGTGTAATGACCACTGTAGATTGCATTTAGGATTCTCCTGTAAACTTGCCAAGCCCCCTGCCCCTAAAGTAGCAGAGCTACTTTTGGATAAGGGGTGCCTGTCATGTATGTGAGGCAAATTATCCACGTGCATAAAAGTCAGTAGCAGACAAAGTAATTGGCACAGCTCTAGTTAATCCAGTAAGCTAAGTGCAATTTTCACTGACAGAAAGTAAAATGATTGTTCTACTGTATCAGGAATGCAAACTCATTTATAACATACTATGTCTTTTTAACAATATTCTCCTGCACTTTGCACATCTCCTCACATGATTACAACTTCCCCTTAGGTGCTAGAAGGAACTAAATTTTGTGAACCCACACAGGCTCCTAATCCTTAAAAGAGATGCAACATTTTGATTTAAGCACCCCATTGCAAAAAGAAATTGCTAAGATCGTTACACCAACTGAAAACATAAACTAGTCCTGCACTGTAAATTTATAAAGTATTCTACCCTTGATAAACACATTTAACTAACTAACTAAATAAATAAATAAATATCCAATTCAGCCACTAAATGAAGCCACTGAAAGTTAATATGTTGCTGCTGAATCCTGCCCCAGCTGTGAAGTTTTCACTAAATTAGCAACTAAGAAATACGTTCTTCAATTTTTACTTAATGTAAACCTCTCCTAAACCCCACTTTCAAAGTTCTTAACTCCTGCCCATTCTATCTAGACTGCTAAAAACAGCCTACCAAATCTCTCAAGTATAAAGCAAATACACTTTCTAATCACATGGTATTAATCATCTCTAAATACTTTTAGATATACAAGGCCTCGTACTGGTATTCTATCTTACCCTTATTCCCCTCTCCACTCTTCCTGTTATGTATATATCTTACCCCTCTTTTGGCTTTATCTTTAAGTAGGGCTAGCAGATTTCTCTTTTGGCTTTATCTTTACATATGGCTAACAGATTTCTAGATGCACCTGGACCTTGTTTTACCATTACTGCACAACTTTCTCATACTGTAGACTAAATGGGAATTTTAGACTAAATTGGAATCTTTTTTTCTGCAAAATGTTAAATGAATGTAACCAACTGTCAATTGTTTTGTTCTGAAAAACATACACTGAATGTAACTAAATTTATGTTGTATTCTCTAACTGAAACTTTTCTCCTCAGGTCTCCACTGAAAATAGGTTTCTAACCCAGCTGGACTAACCCGGTTAACAAATGACAATAAATAAATAAATAAATAATGTCTGTTAGAATAGATGTGTCCATTTAAGAAAATGCATAACTAATGTCCCTCCGAATATTTACTGAATCACTGGATTTATTAAGAAAAGGTATGTATAGCATTAGGAATATGTTAAATCATTACATATTAATATATTTTTAACTATAAATGACAAAACTACTTTTTTTTTATATTTCAAAGGTTCGTAGGTAATTACTAGGCTAACAATCCCAGGGGGCCTTGTTAAGCCTAGTCATGTTTTCCAAAGTGAGAATCAAACCCAGCATTTTGTGTCTGCAATGTAAACACTTTAACACACATTTATTTTTGTTGTCCCCTCCACAACTACCATTCACCATCTTCTATATCATGCTGCAGGTTATCTCCTTAATAAGGGAATATAAGAAAGACACAGCAGTACATCACTGTCCTGAGATAAGCTGGTGTTTTTACCATATGAACTTACCCTTTACCATCCATCCCTCGCACAATATGCAGTAATGTCAAAATACTATAATGTGCATACCCCATGCTATGGACTGTCTCCTTGGACTCTCCCATTCAATTTCTCTATCTAAAGTTCCCTCCTCTGACTCTCTGACATTTAAAAAAGTCTACATTCCTTGACATTTTATAAGAATATTAAATGCAATGCACATGTAGTCTTCTTCTGCAATTAAAACTAAAGGAAACTTCTCTAATATAGACTGCCCGGTCAAAGGTCTGATGCACAAAGGCCCACTGCTAACTTTGTTTGCTAGTGTAAATTGCTCCACATTGTACTCCCTTTCATCAGCATGTATGTACCTCATGCTTCACTATAAATCACAGTGATCATAGATTCATAGGTGAAAACCACTATGGCCTTTATAAACCAAGCTATGCAACCCAAATGTTTTAGACATTTATACAGGGGGTGATTTTTGGTTATGACATGATTTCCTGGCTGCCTCTGTCCATCAGAAGCATAAGAGCCAGACCAGGGGTGAATTTCCAATTTCCTCTGCAATCGTCCAAACTACACTTAAATAGGATTAGGTAGGGAATTTGTTTCACATGGATGGTGAGACCATTTTAGAGAATGAAAATTCTTTTCTGAGATACATATCTGTCTCAATGGCATGTTCTATTTATGTCGCAAGCAAAATTCAGGTCTTAGGATCTAGTAGTTCTGATGCTGTTTGTTTTGTGGATGTGCAAAAGATTCATCAGAGTGGCATCCAAGAATGCCTTGTAAGCCAGGCATAGATTGCCTCTCAGTAGTCTGTAGGAGACCGAGTATAGAGATAGGGCTTTAAAGTGATCTGCATAGGAAATTCTGTTTATGCCCTGTATTCTTTTTGTAAAGAAACTTTGTGGATATTTCAGTTGCTGCATGTTTCTGTTCAGGTACATACCAACCAGACATGACCTGTTAGGCCCACTAGAATCCCCATTCAGCTACAGCCTCGAGACAGACTTCATCCCCAAGGAATGGAGAACTGGAATTGTCCTCTGTACATAAAGGCAACCATCAACAGACCCAGGGAATTAAATTCCCATAAGTTTGATTATTCTTATGTGCAAGGCCATGAAAATAATTATTGTGGACCTGATAATGACTTAGGAATTCTTCAAACATTGGACTCATTCCAGTTTGGTTTTATCAAGGACAGGTCATACCTACTAAACTTGGTGGACTTCTTTAAGAAGGTCACTAGAGCCATGGACAAGGGTGAACTTCTTTAAGAAGGTCACTAGAGCCATGGACAAGGGTGAACTTCTTTAAGAAGGTCACTAGAGCCATGGACAAGGGTAAAATGGTACATATTACCTACCTTGACCTGACAAAAACATTTGACACAATACCCCATTTGGTTATTACAGACAAACTCACAAATTTTGGCATAAATCCCTATGTCATTCGATGGATAGCCAAATGGTTCACATATAGGAAACATGACATCAGAGTGGGGGAATCCACCTCCAACAAGATGTCTGTTACTGGTGGTGTCCCACAGGGCTCAATACTGGGACCTCTCCTATTTGGAATATACTTCTCTGAAGTCAAGGCAAATGTAGAGGGCCTTTGGCTGATCAAGTTTGCTGATTCATGGGTTCATAGGTTGGTACTAGGCTATCAGCCCTAGGGCCTACCCAAGCCTAGCCATAACAATTCCCTGGCTAGATGTCCCCCAAGGAAGATCTGATACAGACAAATAGCTGGTGCCAGAACCATGGCCTAAAAGTCAATAACAAATGCATAATCAAAAGAAACTGTGCTAGGAAAGGGACCGGTTCATACGCTGAAGAAAATGTGGCAAACCAACTAGTTTATAACATTTCTAAGAGAATATTGAACAAATATGAGGTTGATGTTTTGAATAAGGGCCTGGGCTTTATACCTGCAACCCAAACAGATTTACCAGACACTTTAACTGAACTGAGATTGTTTGCTTGAAATGCAGCTCTGAAAATAATGTATTTTGTAAGTAATATACATAATACTGAAATGAATTTGTGCAAAAAACCTAGTGTTTTTTCACCTGTTTTGCCGTCTAGTCTAGAGATCTTTGTTAAGGCATGTGAGAATGATTTATATGAAATGCTTCGCTCTAACCAAAGGGACAGGAAGTTTTACAATATGACATTTGACGAAAAACAAGCCTTAAATAGACTTCAGGGTGCTGGAGAGATCATTATAAAGCCTGCAGACAAGGGACACTCTATAGTGCTGATGGATAGGTTGTTTTATTTAGAGTCCATTGATAATTTATTAAATGATGTAAGCACTTATAGAATGATTGATGCAACAGAAGTGCATATATTAATTGAAAGTTACAACCGTCTGGTTAAGAATTGTTTTTTAGAGAATAATATAACAGAAGATTTGAATAAATATTTTATTGTTGAGACTCCGGTTGTTCCCAGCTTTGTTGTGCTTCCAAAAATCCATAAGCATATATTGAACCCCCCTTTTAGACCATTAGTCTCAGGGTCATGGTGGATCACTGAGCCAGCATCAATATATTTGGAAAAACAACTGAGACCATTGATCATACATTATAGTCTCATATTACGAGACTCAGGAGATTTTTTTAAGAGACTTCTATACTTTTCTGAGTAATTATAGACCCACAAGGAAAGAACTTTTGTTCACCCTAGGTGTTACTTCCCTCTTTACAAGTATTCCGAATGAGGAAGGGATATGTTATTTAAGGGAATTCCTTTCCAAGGAAGGTTCATTAAGTGTATATAAAGTGGATTTGATTAGTTTTTTATTAGAACTTATATTGGAACTCAATGTTTTTACATTTGATGAAAGGTATTTTATACAAACGTCAGGTGTAGCTATGGGGACTCCTACAGCCAGTAGCTATGCCAGTTTGGTAATGGCACAATGGGAACAAACATTTATGATGAATGATAATATCTTCAAGGATCAGATTTTATTTTTTTGATGTTTTGTGGATGATTTGTTCCTTTTTGGGGGGGGGGGACTGAGGAAGGATCATGCAATTTTGTGGAATACTTGAATAATAGTACTGATTTCTTGGGCTTTACCATGAATTGTTCACAAGTTAATATTGAATTCCTAGGTATTAAGATACAGATGGATGAAATCACTGGCAGAACATACACTACGTTGCTTAGGAAGGACTGCTATCATAATAGCTATGTCCACTATACAAGTATGCACCTACCCCATATTTTAGAAAATGTTATTAACAATCAAGCCATACAGATGTCCAGATTGCATGCAAGGGATCAAGAGTATGAAGCCAGTCTAGTGACCCTGAGAGATGAATTTATGTTTAGAGGGTATCGTGAAAAAGAGGTTAATGAAGCATGTATTTAAGCTAGAGTTAAAAGGAACACTATAGGGAAACCTTACTTCTCTAGTCCCAACAGGGGTGGGATGACTCCCAAGAGGATGAGGAATGAGCATCCACCTGTAACCTTTAGCATGACACACTCAGTAGATACTAACTTGATAAGAAATATAATACATCGAAATTGGCATATCTTGGGCACTGATGAGAGGGTACAGGGAGTAGTGGGGGACAAACCCAATTTCATATACAAAAATTGGAAATCACTAAAGCAGATGTTCTGCTATACAGATGGATTAGGATATAGAGCAATTACGAATTATGGGACGAGAAAGTGCAATGCTTGCTCATTTTGTCAAGATATAGAGACAAATACAATGTTTGTTCATCCATTGACTGGAAAACTGTTTAAATTTAAGGTCTCATGTGACTGTGATAGTAAGACTGTGGTTTACCTGGCTCACTGTGTATGCTGCAGTGCATGTTATGGTGGCAAGACCAACAGATGGTTAAGGGAAATAATCCGTGATCATTTTATTGCTTTAAATGGAAACAAGAACATAGTGCATTAGCTAAGCACATGTTACAATGTGTGGACAATCATTATTTTTGTTTTTCTATCATTGATACAGTTGCTGAGAATGTAAGGATAGGGGATTTAACCAATAGAATGGAACAAAAGGAATTAAAATGGATTTTAATGTTAGCTGCCCACAAACAACCAGGGCTTAATGATTATGTATCCCTTAAACCTGTATTGAAGGGTAGGAAGCTCAAGAAGAAAGTTGGTTGAAATCCACTATAATGTAAATACTATATATAATGAAGTTTTATAGATCATACATATTTTTAGATGTCATATAGCTAGTTTTTATATGTATTTAGTTATAATGTATTTATTGATTTTAATCATATGGAATGCTTTTAAAGTTTATTTTGTAACATGTTGTCTCTGAACTAGTATTTTTGAATGTATTTGTTTCCTCATCTGATTGGCTATATCTCATGTGACAATGTAAATGTGAAGTGGGTTTTTATGTGTTCATTTTGGTCTGAGGAAGCAACCGGGATAGGTTGCGAAAGCGCTTACCTTCAATAAAGTGTTTCGATTTTATACTGTCTTTCTGCTCCTTCATGTGGTTTAGCAGTGTCAGGAATACACGTCTGTCTTTGGATTTCCCTGATTTACTTGTTGTGTGATTTTTCCTGCACTCAACAACTGGGCTTTTTCTTTCTTTTGAAGCTAACCATTTTAAACTCATCCATTGCTTTGGCAACTTCTTCAAAGAAGTCTACCAGATTCAGTAGGCATGACCCTCCTTTGATAAGACCAAACTGGGATGGCTCTGGAGATCTCCAATATTTTTGACAGTCATTTAAATGATAATTCTTTCCATGGCATTGCAAACAAGATTAGTCAGACTAATGTGACTGTAGTTTCTGGGATTTGTTGATCGTCCACTCTTATGAAGAGGGCTGACCACAGCACAAAGCCTCTTTTAAGACTATAATTAAATAATGATTCTAGTGGCCCTGATAAGTCATATTTTAGACTATTGAGGAAGCATCTCAAGATATTATTTGTGCCCACCGAGGCTGTATTCTTGGCCTTAATGAGTGGAGCCGGGACCTGCTCTCTATTTATAGTTGGAGGGGTTATGTTTAAGGGTATTTCTTGGGGTTAGCTGGGTGTGAGTGGGGGTTAAAGTTGGAAGTGATTTTGTCAGCCAACAGATTCACTATATTTCCCAGCTCAGAGAATGTGGCACCATTAACCACAAGCTCAATACACTGCTATGTGCTGCCTTTGAAGTTTCTGACATAGCTTATGAAGGCCTTATGGCTGTCTTTTACCTGGGAGGCTATCCTAACCCCAAAATTGGCATTAATAGCTTTATTGGACTAAATTAGCCCTCTTGGTTTCTTGCTTAGTTTGATGAGGAAGTTCTTATCTTTATGGACATTACACTTCCTGATTTTAGCCATGATTTTTTTTTTTTTGTTGTATATCACATTTAATTTGTGATGCCACCAGGACGGTTTGTTTTTTAAGTTAGTTTTGGGCTAACTTCTGATAGGTACAGCAGCCTCTGTGCAGCAATTGACATGGCTTTACATGATTTCTGTAAGCAATTCTGCATAAGCTGCTGTGTTCTCTAAGATTTGATGGGCACTGAATTTTGGCAAACTATCATTTAATAAAAGGTGGTTTGCCTTTGAATAGTTACAATCACTGGGTTTACTGGAGTTACCAACCTGATTTTGATTTCTAAGTAGACAGTTTTATGGCTGGACCTTACCAGGATGGACATGACATTGGGGGCTTGAAGAATTCTGTCATATTTATGAGTACAAGGTCCAGCATATTGAAGCCTCTATTGGGTATATGTGCTAACCGCTCGACACAGAAGGCCTTTGGCTAATGAAGTTTGCAGATGACTGAAAACTAGGAGCCATAGTTGAGTCCCCAAATGATGTGGACATCCTACAGAAGGGCCTCACTGAGACAGATGCCTGGTGTCAGAGCCATGGCCTCAAGCTCAATGCCAAAAAGTGCATTGTCATCCCCTTTTGTAAAAACTCTGTACCCATGAACTACCACATAGGCAGCAGTCTACTTAACACCAAATGTATGATAAGAGACCTGGGGACCCAGGTGGACAGTAGTCTCTCCTTTGATAATCACATCGCCACAGTAGTCAGGAAATCCTTCTACATGGCACACCTCATCACAAAAGGGTTCTCATCCAGGAAAAAAAAGATCATTGTTCTCCTCTACTCATCACTCATTAGACCCATTATAGAGTACAATGCCCCTTTTGGTATGTACCTCACAAGACATCTGCAGCAGCTGGAAAGGCCACAGAAGTACCTCACAAAGAGGATTACTGGCCTCAAACAGATGCCCTACACTGACCATCTCAAAAAAGTCCAGCTTTACTCCATAGCATATCGTCTACTCCGAGGATATCTCTGCCTAACATATAAAGCTATGTTAAACCCAGAGCTGTTGGACATGCTACACCTAAAGAAATCCCAATCCCTCTGAGCTACACTATCTAGGGACCTAAACCTTGTCACCACAATAAACAGAACTTGCTGGAGGGATAGATTCCTGTCCCAGAGACTTCCTATACTCCTGAACAAGCTACCCATCTATGTCAAGCAAAGTTCCTCATTAGCACTCTTCAAGAAAAATTTTGGTAAGTGGATGGGAAATGGGAAATACACCCCTGGGATCACTTCTGTGGCTCTGCTCAACATGGGCACAGGAGAATAACTTTCTTGGGTGGTGTAAGCCAGACAACCTTGTTGGCAAAGCTTACTTAGGCCCTTGGGCCGATAGCCTAGTACTTACCTATAAAGTCCAGGAATCTCTGTGTCTGCAGATTTCAGATCATGTAGGATTCCCAGTCTATAGAAGTATAATTAAAGTCACATATGAGTAGAGTGTTGAGTTGGATAGTAAGTTTGACCAGTAGGACTAACTATGCACTATGAATTTCTTGGGACAGGGAGGGTGACCTATAGCTAGTTAGGATATGGTACAGGATTTTATCTATGGAAATCTGCACATGGAGAAACTCCAGTACATCATCTTGTTTAACCAACCAAGACATATGCTTGTTATTAATGTATATCCCTATATAGTCCCTGTTTGTACAGCTAGTGGTCCACAAGTGGGGAAGGCAATGAAACCTTGTAATGCCGGGGCACTCTTTACATATTTAAACTATGTCATAGTAACAGCACAGATGTTCATATTCTTGAGGGTGAGGAGGGCTGTTCATATTCTTGAGGGTGAGGAGGGCTTGGAGGGAGTGCATTTTTTGTTTAGGCTCCTGGCATTGAGCAGTAACACCTTGAGGTTCAATTGAGTTGATTTTGCTAAGTCAGTAGGTTTGTCAGTTTGGCATTGTGCAAAAAAGGCTCTTTGTGGGTTTATAACGTTTTAGACAGTATTTGAAAGCCTAGAAGTGGCAGGTGCAGACCATCCCTGGCAAAGCAACATGATCTGTTAACCATGTCCTTCCATGATGACAACGATTGGATGCCCTTAGAATGAGACCAGAAACTCAGTCAACTGTAGAAATCAATTATCTTTTGTTAATATTGTGGCATCATCCTCGGTGAAGGTAATATGTTGCTCAATGCTTGGCTCATACCAGCCTGAGGCACATTACTAGAAAACTCCATCATGTCTTTCTCCATATTGTCCAGGGAGGTACATCTCAGGTCATTTACACCTGCATGGACTATGAGGGACTCATACTGTTACCTGTGGTGTAATGAGTTGAGTGAGTGTGTAATTTGGCAGATCCTCGCTCGAGAGAGGCAACTAACCATTCTATTCTCCTTGTTCGGCCTGGTTTGAGGAGCATCAGTTTGCCTTACAATGGAGTCTCCTATGACTAGAGTCCTACAAAACTTATTTGCTTGCCTTATGGGCTTTGTATTTCGGGGCTCCACTGAGTGTGACTGTATGTGTGTTGTTACATGTTGTTTTTGTTGAGTGCTTTTAGGTTTGCCGAGGATACACTTTGCCAGTAGACAGTCTAGGAGGTCTTTGTTGTTTAGGAAGATTGCATGTATGTGCATCAGAACACGTTGGTCTAAGTGTGTGTTGTATACCATGTGTTTTGTGTGTGTGTGTGTGTGTGTGTGTGTGTGTGTGTGTGTGTGTGTGTGTGTGTGGTTTTGAAAACCTGATATGTGCTTGTATGCAAAACTTTAGCCTGCAGTGACATTGTTTATGTACACCTTTTGCATAAGGCATCTGTTACATTACGGATTAAGTAGTTGTCAGTAAACATGAAAACAATTGCTACATTTTCTCAAGATATCCATATCCACCAAGCTAGCTGCATAGAAGTCAGGAAATTGAATATACACATTGTACGGTCCTATAATTGGTGAGGATATGGTATACTGGGTCTTGTAAAAGGCAATTGAGGGAGGTTTATTAGGCAGACTAGGCTATAAAATACTACATTAAACAAAATGTCATGGTATTACCACTGCTATGAATTAGTTGCTCCAAGCTTGTTGGCACATAAGGTATTGCTCTATTCTTACTCGTAGGTTTATAGGCCCATAGAAGGTTACTAGGCTAACAGCTCTAGAGCCCGTATAAGCCTAGCCATATTTATCCTGAGCTGCCCCCAGGTGTCGGTGGTTAGTTGAGTGAAATTTGCAGAGGTAAGGGTCTATGGTGGTTAATACCAACTTCCTCTGTCCAGGAGGGTCATGGGCACCACCCCTGAAGTGAATTTGTGGTCAATCATTCATTGATCTATGTTGTGGTTGAAGAGGGTCAGGGAGGGGCTTTGTTTCACATGAACTGGAAGCCTGTTCGAGAAAAGTGGCAATCTGAGGGAGATGTATCTATCTCTCCATCATGGCCTGTTCATGTCACAGAGTAGGTTAAGATCCATGGAACGAGTGACCCTCGTGCAGTTTGATTAATGAATATATTGCATTTTCTGCAGGGCTGAGTCAGAGACTGCCCTGTAAGCCAGGAACAGGTCACCACTAAGCAACCTGTAGGAGACAGAATACAGTGACAAGGCTTTCAGGCTTTTCTTGTAAGACTTGTTTTGTGCACCCTGTAATTTCTTGGTGAGAAACCACTGTGGTCTCTCCAATTCTTGCAGGCATATGGTGAGGTACATGCAAAAGGGAGCATTGTACTCAAATACTGGTCTGATGAGGGCTGAGTATAATGGACTTATACCTAGATCTAAATGTGATGCATTTACTTATAAGATGTGCCACATAGAAGGATTTGCTTATTACTGTGGATATGTAGTGGTCAAAGTGCAGATTGCTATCAACCTGAGTACCCAGATCACATACCACTGGGTCAACACTATGGGGTGCTGTCAATAATGTAATTACCAGGATGTCAGCTTTCCCAAAGGGAATAATAATGCATTATTTTGCATTTAGCATTAATCTGTGGCTTAGGCACAAATCACTTGTCTGTGTTAACCCTGCCTGCAGTATATTAACATTGTTGTGGCACTCAATAATTGCTCCCAAATTGCAATTGTTAGTGAACCTGGTCAGCCACAGGCTGTCCAAGTTTGCCTGGACTTCTGTGAAATAAATTCCAAACAGTAAGGCACCCAGCACAGAACCCTGTGGTACACCACTGGTGACTGGTCTTTTGCTAGAGGTGAAGTCACCCACTTTTACAGTATGTGTCCTGTTGGTGAGCTAGTTGGCTACCCATCTGGTAATGTAGTGGTTGCTTCCCAATTGGGAGAGTTTCTCTAGAATACCTAAGTGGGGGATTGTATCAAATGCCTTGGCTATGTCAAGATAGGTAATATGCACTGTCTTTCCCTCATCCACGGCCTTGATTACTTTCTCAAAGAAGTCAACCACATTTAGCAAGCATAATCCACCTTTAACAAATCCAAACTAGGTTGGGCCCAGAGTTTGGTGACTACCTATGTCTTTGTTAATAAGTTCCATAATGATTCTTTCCATGGCCTTGCAGATGAGGTTAGTCAAGCTTATGGGCCTATAATTCCAAGGGATTACTGTTGGTATCCTCCATTCTGTCAGAAAATAGCCAGTTCACAGGCTGTGGTTAAACAGGGATCCAAGAGGGTCTGCTAGGTCATATTTTATGTTGTTTAAAAGGCAACCTGGGATGTTGTCTAGTCCTACTGATGTATTTTTGGATTTGGAGAGCGCTGAGATGACCTGCCGTCTTGAGATAATGGGCTGAGTAATGGTAGCAGGTATTCTTTGAGGGATGACTAGAGGGTACAGGGGGGTGAAGTCTACTCAAAATCTTTTAGCTAGCAGGTTGGCTATTATGTCCAGTTGAATATGGGTAATGCCATCCACAAACAGTTCAGTGCATAGCTGGGTATCCCCATTTGGATTTTGGACATAGTTAAAGAATGGCTTCTGATTATCGTTAGCTAGGGAGGCTATTTTTACTTTATAATTAGCTTTGGAGGACTTGACAAGCTCTTTAATTTGTTTGTTTAAGTTGGAGAGGAATTTTTATCTCTGCTGAGCCAGTTCTCTCTTGTTCCCTCCCAACATGGTTTCAGACCAAAACATAGCACCACCACAGCCCAAATTAATTTCTCTAGCAGCATCAACCATCTGAGAAATTCAAATCAGCAAGTAGCATCAATCTTCTTAGACATGTCAAAAGTGTTTGACACGGTCTCCCATGAGAAGCTCCTTGTTACTCTTGCCTCACTAAACCTATCAAAGACGTCCCTCTCCTGGTTTCTAAGCTATCTTTCTGACAGACAACAAGCAGTACGATGGAAATCCGAACTCTCACCACTTCTGCCTGTCTTGGTTGGAGTCCCCCAAGGGTCCATACTAGGACCTCTTCTTTTCACCATCTTCTGTAATGATCTGGCCTCATCCACAACACATGCTAAAGCAGCTCAGTATGCAGACGATTCAACTTTAATCTGCTCAGCAGATACTTTACCAGACCATCAAATAGTAGCCCAACAAACTTTTAATGATATAGAAACATATCTAAGTAAATCACAACTAATCCTCAACCCCCAAAAGACACGGTTAATGCTATTTACCAGTAGCAAACAATCATCAACCACCCCTCCTTTCAGCATTCTCTCAGCAAACACAGTTATCCAACCAGTTGAGAATACAAAACTCCTTAGAGTGACACTTGATGACAAACTCATTTGACCAACACACAGCCACCACAATCAAGTTCACATCAAACTTAGCTCACTGTACAGAAGCAAGCCATTATTCACTGACAATACCAGACTAGCCATATCCAGAACCTTCCTTCTCTCTACATTCCTATATGCTTTTCCCCTCTTTACAAACTTTAAAAAAATCAGACTTAACCAAATTGGAAACTTGCTACAACAAAATAGCCCATTTTGCAGCCAACCTTCCCCACCAAACCCACCATTGTATTGCTCTACATTAATTAAATTTGCCCAAGCTACCTAACCTTCTTCATCTCTACTAACTTAAATTCACACACAATATCATCTTCCATCCTGACAGTTGCCCATCCTTTAAGGAACTTGTTGTTCCCTACTCGTCCCTCAAGGGACTTGTTGTTCCCTACTGATGCCTATGAAGTCTAAGATCTGCAGACAGAAACTTTCTCACAGTAAACAAAGCTAACACTCATGGTGAAGCCCTATTCTCAAATCAAATAGCCAAATTATGGAACTTCTCTACCCCACACCCTCCAAAACACACCTGAATCTACCAGTTTTAAACTACTATTTGAACATCTGTCCAATAACTGGCATTGCTCCTGTGCCAAACCTGACTGACAGGATATCTATAACTCTCTGAACACACTCTGCACTCCTTACCTCATTTTCTCCCTCTCCTTAGTGTTTATTACTACTCAAAAATAAATATATATCAAAGAAATGTTATTTGGTCATAACTGTTATTTAATATGCACACACTACTAACTTTATTTTTTCTCACAGTGATCTTCACTGAAATGCTTGTGTTTTTCTTTTTGAACCTGTATCTACTAGAAAACTGTATTGAATACTACTTTGTGTAGACTAACTAGAATATATGTATTCTGCATCTACTGTATGTATATACTGTTGTACTATCGAATTATTGTATATTGTTTGTATTTCTGTGTAGCTTTTCTCCCCGGGCCTGCGCTGAAAATGGGCTTCTGGCCCATTCGGACTTTCCCGGTAAACAAATGTAAATAAATAAATTAGTTTCTTCCTCCTGTTGCATAGCTTGTTTATAGTAGGGGTCTACCAGGGTGGTTTGTTTTTCCAGCAAGACCTGGTTTTAATCTGGTCAGGTACAGCCAATTCTATACAACTGCTTAAGTGGTTATACAATGTACTGGTGTATACCCATGCATAGGAGCCTGTATTATCTGCATTCAAATGGACTTTGAAACTTCTTATACCATCACTTAGTAGGAACTAATTTGTCTTTGAAAAATCCTTAAGCATTCTCAAGCTTGTTGAGGTATCTGGTCTTATAACTACATTAAATAAGACTGATTTATGGTCCAATCACATGGAAGGTGCAATGCTTTCCCATGGTAGTCAGTACTATGTCCAAGACATTTGAATCACTTGCGGGTGTGTTGACTATCTGCTCTAGAGTGTTTGCATTGACAAAGTCCAAGAATGTCTGAGCCAGCATGCTGGTGGTCAAGTGTTTTTACAGTCAGTGGTAGGATAGTTAAAATCACCCACTGGGCTGTATGGCAAGTGATTCCAGTAAGTCCAGGAATGCAGTATGCTTTCCTGTTTCATGGTGGGGGATCTATAGCTAGTTATGATGTGGTAGGGGGTTTTGCCTATAGTTAATTGGACATAGAGTAGCTCAAGAGAGTCATAGTGTTTGACCAGTCTAGAGGTGTACTTATGCTTAATGAAGATGGATATACCTCTTCCTCCTTTGGTATTTCCATGCTCAGTCTGTGGTCTGAAAGTATGGAAGGCAATGTAGCCCTCCACAGCTAGGGTGCTTTCTGCACCTTTGAATCATGTCTTGGCGAGTCCACAGATGTCAGCATCTTCCAAAGTAAGGTGTGCTTCCAGGCAGTGCAGTTTCTTGTTTAGACTCCTAGCATTAAGCAGCAGTACCTTGAGTTTATCTAGACAGGATTTTGTTATGTTGGGAGGTTGTTTATTTTGACACTGCTTAAACAAATGCCCAATAGGGGTGGCTAATGTCTTTGCCAGTATCTGAAAGCCTTGAGTAGACAGGTGCAGATCATCTCTGGCCAAACAGCATGGCCTGTTGACTATGTCTTCCCAGGCTGAAAATTAGTGGATCCCCTTGAACTGACACCAGAAGCTAAGCCAATTGTTAAAGTCAATCATTTTTTTTTGTATTGTAGCAACATCCTTGGAGAAGGTAAAGTGCTGCTTAAGGACAGGCTTATACCTGCCTATGACACACACAATCTGCAAGCTCAGTCATATCTGTCTTCATATAGTCCAAAGAGATATGCCTCAAGTCATTCACTCCCACATGGACTATGACGGAGTCATACCGGTGATTCTGTATGAGTGACTTGATGGCTCCTGGCACCTGACAGGCAGCTAACTGTAACCCACTCCTTATCTATCATAGTGAGGGGAACATCCGTCTGTCTCACAGTGAAGTCGCCTATCACCTATACAGGTTTTGTGGTGTTACACCTTATGGACTTATTTGTTTGACACACTGGTGTGTGTTGCTATGTGCTGTGGTTGTTTTTTGTATTGTTATGTGACTAAGGGGGTTTCTGTCTAGGAGGCCTTTGAACTTTCAGTAAGTTACTAGTGAGTACCTCCTCCTATGTGGGTTTATGTGTCATGTCCTTATTTAGTGTGGGAAGTGAGTGTGTGCTGACAACCAGTTTGGCATTCCATTTGTCCTTATGTGAGTTTCATATTGTAACTACATGTCTCACATAAAGTGTTTGCTTCAGGAGTAAGTGGTTGCCAGTATACATGAGGCAATTGCTAAATTGCCTCAGGATGTCCATGTCTATCAGGCTGGCCAGAGAGATGCTGAGAAACTGCTCATTCATGATAGCAGGCTCTTACTGTATATTATATTAGGGAAGGGAATGGGTTAATTTGACAGGAGCGTGCTTGTAGCACAGAGACTACAAGAGGAGCCTATACTTTGTGTATGCTAAGGATAATCAATAAGGCAACACACTTGAGTTGCTCCTAGAGTAGCAGAAAAGCTTAGAAGGATTTCATTGACAGCTGTTTAGGGAAAATTGAGCTTCTAGGCTTTTGCACCTATACAGGGTACTGCTAACCACTGGTAATCACTGCTGCATGAACAGAAGCATCGCACAAATGCAAGGCTTAAATACATGTAAAGAGAATCAAGTTTTAAGTTATTACCAATCAGAAAAGCAGACAATAAGCCTTCCACCAGAAGTCCTCAACTTAGACCGGCTAGAGGAGCACATTTCTGGCACAAAGGTACAGAAAGACAACTTCTTAATAGAATAACTGGTTTAGGGCCAAAGTATAAGAAGACCACACAAACTACCACAGCAGCCCTACAACTAAAAGTTACAATGTAATACAGTGCAATTAACTACTTAAAGCAGCAGCAGACAGTACAGAGTTTTATATATATATATATATATATATATATATATATATATATATATATATATATATATATATATATATATTTAAGCTAAAGTATAGTCACAGTATATAAGAGAAAAGTAAAAAGATACTTAGTGACCTTTTGTGTGCTTCCCAGATCAGATAAACCAGGCAACCATCAACTGCCACTAGATGAACAATCCCAGTCCTTCTAATGTAAAAGCACAGTAAAGCAGTATCTGGAGTGAAATGCTACTGGAAACAAACTTAAAAGATAAAAAATGCTACCACAAACAAACATAAAGATATGGATACAGCAGTGTATTTTAAACAGCTTATAAAAGTGTTATTATTCGGTAAAAGTACTTCACTTTATATAATTCAGCCAAGAACCACTCAACTGTACAGAATTTATAAAGGCACTAAAACAAGAAAAGCTGATTAATAAGCCCTCCAGCCAATAAAACTACATGCAGAAATCTCAAGTGTGTCCCCAACCTAAACAGACCAGGTTACCTCCCAGTACACTAGATGGAAAATGCACTGACCTCTTGATGTAAAAACAGTTGCTTGCTAGACTGTAAAAATACCCTACTTTATCTAACAGCTAGCTAAATAATGAATTCAGAGCAAGTAAATCAGTAGAACAGGTAATGATGAGGCAAAATGCACAAAGGAAAATAAATAATTCAAGATAGCAACAGTGTAGAAAGGGAGGAGCTAATTAAGTTCAATTTACAGTAGCAGTGGGCAGATTAAAATCACCAGATTTAAAAAGCAGATCAAAGGGAAAGTGGGTGGGAAAACCTAGCAAGGAATCACCAGCAGTGCTTTAGTTTATGGTGGTTCGAACTCTTTTAAGAAAAGACAAAGGACCAGAAATTCACTGTGTATTTAAGTATCACTCAAGAGACAATTTAACCAATGAAAACATGCAGCCTGGTTTACCTTTGAAAGGTTGAAAATCAACCTGCAAAACAGCCCTTTGTGTGAACCGAAATGACAAAAAACGTCATTCTGAACTGCACCGAAGTTAGAAAATCAGCAAGTCAAAAAGCAGATTCACTGATTTTCGAACTACAATTTCAAATACATATCGTAATGCAGGGGGGCAAGCCCCACCCCCCCACTTTATTACTCTAACTCCAAGGTTGCACTACAGTGGGAAAAGGGTCCACTTCCCGATCCCCACTATAGTGCACTCCGCACCCAAAATGCCAAATCTGCAATGAGCGAATGTCAATGTGCATTCACTCATTGCACATTGGATGCATTTTTTTTGGTTATCTGAAAACTTGAAAATATACTTCCACACAACTGTCTTTCGACGATGTGTGTTTCAAGCTTTCAAAGGTAAACCGTGCAGCTTAGATAATTTAAGTGTCTACTTCTCACATAGAACAAAAAACACTAGGGAAAGCAGATTTCTTAAAACAGTAAACAAAATGGAGCAGGTAAAACAGAAAGCATTTCAATCAGCAAGACCCAAACAAATACATATTTATAAAGGTTTACTTTCCTCACCCAGCAAGGAATCACCAGCAGTCATTAATTTTATGCAATCTTGAAATATTTCTTTAGAAAAGACCTGCTCCTGTAATGTTTATTATTTCTTTTATTTATTTATATATGGGTTTACATATTTTTAACTGGATTAGTTTATAGGGCAGGCTATTTATAGAAGATTATGTGGGGGGGGGGGTCACATAGAAAGAAAGCATGTTACCTACAACAATTTAGATTAACAGAAACCTATTTTATATAATGGGATATTGGCATGGTTAAAAATTTAAGTAGCCAATTGATGTATGGAAAAAAAGAACAATAATAGCAGATGACATGAATTACTATTGTTAATCCTTCGAAAATTAATTAAAATAGGATGCAATTTATAGAACACAATTTCCAGTGCAGCAGCAATAGAACTGTTATTCTTAATGTGCAAAGTTATTATAATTAATGCTACTATGTCTGAAAAGTATATAACTATACAGTTACATCACAACAGATCTGGAGACACAGCCCAATTAGATGTTTCTTTATATACACAAAGTCAAATTTAGTATTTTTTTTTTTGCAGCTGTTAAAAAAAACAGATATTAATATATTACTTGAAGAGTGGAAGCTGATAGAGCAAAATATGACTCCGAGTTTAGCAACCTAACAATGTTTCTTGCTGCATTTTATGCATTTTGCTTAGGTCTTGGATTTACACACATACAAATATGTTTTAAAAGATGCAAAATCAGTCAAGCTGCATTGCTTATTAGGAGAAATAAATAGGGATGTACAGTCTTTTCTAGTTAGCAACCAACCATGCCATCATTTCTTTTGTAGACTGTATATTATCTAAGTTATCCTTCTAAGTAGTAATCTGCAACTATTAATACAGTATAATAAAGCTACTTAGATACAACTGTTGTTTTTTGTCTTGTTCAGCCTGACACTGAGGCTTTCATCAGTTATCAGAAGTCATAAGTGAAATGAGCCAATGCTTAAGTGCTGTACAAAAGATGTAGGAAGAATAAAAATGCTAACCAAACTGTCCAAAAAGAAACACCTTAAAGGAACATTCTGATAAGTCCATTTTGCTGAAGGAAAGTACTAAAAACAAACTTGCTGAAAGTGCTTCTTTTTGGTCTCCAGTTAATCATTTTCTTTTTAATTAAACTAGTTTAGTATTTAACAATGCCATGATATAGAATTTCTTATATTAAAAATGCAACAAGAAACCAGGTTATAAAATCCACTAAGAAGTTCATTTTTGGATAGACAACTAGTACAATCTGTAACATGCATGAATGGCTAATTTTGATTTAAAGATGCACCGTTTCAGAGCAGCAATGTTATCCTTCCTCAGTAAAATCTATTTTCTGTGCAGAGGTCACTGGCAAAGCGCTACATAAATCTCCTGTTAGCTTAGCGCTATGTAAGTCAGGAATGCCTGTCTTAGGCAAATAGAAAAACATATTTATTCCAATGAAACAAGCAATATTTTGCTGCATCTGATCCTTCAATCCACCAAGATACAGCTAAGAGTTTAACAGACCATCTAAAGAAAAGGAAAATGAGGTGCTAGGAGCAGTCAGAGCATAAAAGGACTGACGCACCTCCTCTGGGCCAGTAATTAAGGAGCCTGATTCCTCACCACTGACACCATTTAGGGACGTTCACTTAGAACAAAAATAGATGCACACGGTATTTCCAGATGCAGCAATCTGCACAAAGCACAATCTTCTTTAAGAGCACACATGGAGCACACTCAGTCCTGGAGCTGGGTTCTCCTCTCTCTCCAGGCCCCACATAAGACCTCTCCACTAACACAACTGCAAAGTTAAGCCCTCAACTGAGTGTTCTAAGCCAAGTCCTCCACCACCCTCTCTGTGAAAATAGTGGTCTGTATCCCTGCTCCAAGTAGCTGATGCACACTCTTTGACATTCGATGTTCACACACACACCTAGGAAAGGCTGACATAGATTTACCGGCTATTCTAAGGCTGTTACAAGGGTACCCAATTATACTAAGTAAAATAAATACTAATACAAATGCCACTGTTTGACCAATGCAGCAAGGATTTTAGGCATGGTCACAGTGTCACCAAATAAATATAAGTACTCTCAAATGTTAAAATATTCTCTGAAAGACCATCCACAATGAAAAGCTTAAATATATTTAATACTAAATAATAAAAAAGATGAAAATATTAAATAACTATTTACAATAAACACAAGAGTTTCAATCACAGGAAGTACTAACTTTTTAAAAAGCTATTTGCATGATGCGAATGATTTAGTACTGACTAAAACTCAAACCATATGCTCCGACGGAGTTTGGATTTTTAAACCAAGAATAGGAATTTCATTCATTACTGCTTTCTCCTAATTTGAATAAAGTAATTTACTATAAAGAATTAATATTCTGTGCCCAGAAAGAATTAAAATCTCTAAAGTAACATTATTTGTGATGATACATCCTTGCTAAGAGCACACAGTGTATTGGACCTCTTATTTGCTAATAAAACCTAGCATAAGCTTAGGTAATGAATTCAGACTTCTATGGAGGTGTGTCAGAAGCAGACAACTCAAAGATATTCTGATCATTCCCAAACTGGATGAATGAGAAAGAGAACTGATTGGATATACCGAGGTTGCCAAGACTCTCATTGGTCAATTTATTGGAAAAGTTCTTTATTTAAGTAAATGAAGTGTCCCACTTCTTAACGATCTGAAGGAGATTTTACCGAAAGCTCTTATCGACTTTTATTCATACTTTTATCGTGGAAACATTAAAGTTCACTTTTTAAAGGATTGTTTGTCATGGACAGCGTCATTTAATTTTCTACCAACAATTGCTTGCAACTCCTCTAGGCCACTAATCAAGGAGCCCAAAACCACACCACTGACACCAGTGAGGGAGGTCCACTTAGAACAAAAATGGATAGAACAGTATTTCCAGAAGAAACTCTCTGCACCAAGCACAATTTCCCTTAAGCGCACAAAGGGATCATACTCAGTCCTGGGTCTGGGTTCTATGGCTCCCTACTGACACAGCTGTAGATTTGAGTCCTCAGCCAAGTTTTTCAAGCCAAGTTCTCCACCACCCTCTCTGGGAAACTACTGCTCTGTGACTTTGCTACAAGTAGCTGACACACACACTCTTTGAGATTTGATTTTCACTCACATGCACACACACAAGCACATACACACACACACACACACACACACACACACACACACACACACACACACACACACACACACACACACACACACACACACACACACACACCTGGTAAAGGCTGACACAGATTTACCAGCTATATCCAAACTATAAAGTAGTTCCACCACCACCAGAACACTCCAAAGCCAGCTACTCTAAGGCTGTTACAAGGGTACCCAATTATACTGAGTAAAATTAATACTAATACAAATGGTAGTGTTTGACCAATGCAGCAAGGCTTTCAGGAGCAGCCACAGTATCACCAAATAAATATAAGTACTCTCAAAGGTTAAAATATTCTCTGAAAGACCATCCACAATGAAAAGCTTAAATATATTTAATACTAAATAATAAAAAAGATGAAAATATTAAATAACTATTTACAATAAACACAAGAGTTTCAATCACAGGAAGTATTAAAAATAACACAGCTAGATTCACACAGATACAGAAAACAGTACTTAACTAATCTCACTATATTTTCCTGACTGATTTAAAGAATTAATATTCCCTGGTTATTTACTAAAGCAAGGCAAGATGAAGTGGGTGTGTGGACTTGTCAGTTCCAAAGCAGACTGATCTGAGACTTCTATCTCATCTAGTATTAAAACATCATTTCAGTGCTGGATTACAGAATGGTATCACATACATCTGGTCATCTGACTCTGGTTCCCACACTACTCACTTTACTAGAAACGGAACCAGAATCTAGCAACTATGTGTCATAATACACACACAGAGCTTTACTAAGATGTGTTAAAGCATCTAGAAGCTATGAAACCATTTCAAAACGTCCACCCTTCCAGGGTAGCCATTAGTTCACCCCTAAGGACAATACAGTAGGATTCCTAGTCCTGGTTTTCACAGATATCTCATCTCTGGCTGCAATCAGAACTGTAAGATACAATCTTTATAGCCTAAACCAGGTAACTGAATTTCAGACTATTTTTCAAAGTTAGCTGAACTGAAATTAACCTCTTCTCTTCTAGTATCCTATGTTACAATATATTAATTTCAATAGTAACAGCACTGTCTGACATACAGGTATATTTCTTTTTGTCCAGCAGGACCCACTGTTGGTACATTTTTAACACAAGCAGTTTTACAAATACATTTTCAACACAAGCACCTGTACAAGTCAGTTTGATATACAAATGACATGTAATTCTTTACAAAACTCCAGCTAGCTATGCTGGCATATGTTACATAACCACTGTCCTACTTCTCCTGGAGTAGCTGGCAATACCTCATGTCATCAGAAAGTCTTTCAGATTTTTCCAGATTGTTTTGCTGTCAGTTGCAGTTCTGTTATTAAGAAATAGCTAGTGTATATTTTTACATCCTTTCAACAGATGTTTGCAATATAATATATGATTTATTAAAGTAAAAATTACCAGACATATTATGTAATCATTTTTTTTCAGATTAATTTATAAATACTAGTGCTAGGTTTTACATTTTCACAAATTACACCAATAACTAGAAGTGTAAGCAATGTTTGTTAATTCAAAAACAGTACTGTACATTTCATGGTATATATTAATCTTTTCCACAAAGAAAAACTAGGGCTTTAAAAGTAATACAGTGATGGAATATTACTTGACTTCTTCCTATATATTTCCTTATTTGGTTGTTGTTTTCTTAGTAGCTTATACCAGGGATCTATGTGGGGTTAAATATTGGATCAGATTCCAAAAGTGCTGCTGTCAGTGTTAAGGCTGCACTGGTCCTGAAAAACTTTACTCTCAGTTTAAGTGACTTAATTCAGTATAATGCCTATCTATAAACAAGCTTACATCAGGGGCTAGATTCCAAAAAACTTGTCAGTGTAAGTGACTTATTTCATTGCTAAGGCCTGTCTATAAATAGGCTTACTATGGGGGCCAGATTCTAAAATAACTGCTCTCATACAGCTCTCAGTGTAAGTGGTCACTTACACTCAGAGCAAGTCTTTTGGAATCAGGGCCATTATTTCTTCTTCTTCTCTTACACGTCTTCCTTTGTTATTCTTTTTACCATAGTAGTGCCAATAGGGCATTTCTAGAGACTCGCCTATTTCATTATGAAACTCAACACAGCAAAACAAAACAAAGCAGTGAACTTTTAACTATCAGTGTACTCAAATAGGTAACAAATGTTAATGAAACTGCAGGTCCAAAGTTTTAAATGTTTTCTTAAAGGAGGAATCTTTCTTGCATGCCCACACTGCTGTCCTTAGATATAATGAAGTAAATTAAGATAGTTCTCAAAAACTGTAAGGAAAAACATCTAAAATCACAGCTGACTTTATTATACATATAGAACATTTATAATAAAATCAGTTCTACTTCTGGATGTTTCTTTTTTTTTTTAGTTTACCCCATTATGTGTATATATACTAATTTCAAGTTCACTGCATCTTACAGAATACCAACATACCCTTTAAAGTACATATTTGTGCCATGTTGTTTCTCTGTGATGTAACAATTCCACGCAAGGCTAATATATGAAGACTTCAGCAAGACAATTACATTTATTTAAATGCATCAAATGCACTTTTGTACCTTTTCTTCTTCGGAGGTGGGCAAGCCCTGTTGTGTCCTGTATAATATACAAGAAAGCATTTTTTTTTTGGCGTAATGTTAATTTCAAAAAGGAAATCCTCATTATGGTAGCAGGTGTAAGGTAAAATGATACTAATAGTCTAGTTACTGATGGTTGCTTTTGTTTACTTTAAGGTTTCTAGAACATACAGAGACCCCAGCCTTGTATATATTAGAAGAAGCTGTCTAATTACAGCAAGATTACTACTTCATGTCATTCTTTATTTTGCTGTCGCTGGTTCTTATATCTGGTGATATTTAGTGACATCTAAATAATTGCCTGCCAGTGATGTGATGCTCTGAACATTATTTCATTTTGTAACTGTGTGTCATTCTATCACCTTATCAATCATGGGATTCGCAAGAGTTTCAAGGCTATTTTTAATCTAATGATCTCATACGTCTTGAGATGCTCAAGCTTTACATCTTTCTCAAGGATGGAGAGACCAGTTAGTCCCAGTGTATGTTTATGAATACCCATCACGCCATCCAGGTTATGTATGAAGGAAGATATTAAATAAAAACTGAATCTGCATCATGCAATCACATTTTTTGTTTCTAGGTAAGCATATTGGACATGTATCCCTTTTCACAGCAGTGTCTTGTTAGGGGACTTGCTCAGAGTCGAATACAAGGCAAATGTAGGGGGGGGGGGCTCAAATTCTAAATAAAGGAAAGTAGCTCACTAACAACTCACAGCCTTAATCCTCTGCACAAACTCAATTTAATGTACTGCATGGATTGCCACTGTAGTGGGGTTTCACAGTGGCGCAGCAGATAGCATTGTCATCTCACAGCAATGGTTGCCTGGTTCGATTCTTGGCTGGAGTGCCTTCTTTGTGGAGTCTGTATGTCCTTCCTGTGTTCACATGGGTTTCCTCCCACATTCCAAAGACATGCAGTAGATGTATTGGATACTCTAAATAGGGCATAGATGTGAATCTGCATGTGAGTGTGTGATGTGGATGAACCAACATGGCTGGGCTAGCCACCTGGTGGTATAAATTTTGGTTCTAGATGATTGTCACCGTTGAAGTGACACCCCAACCCCATGTGTAAAAATGGGAAAGAGGGGGTGTGGATGGATGGACTGATGCACCGTAGTGGAATCACAATTCATTTCTTCTCATGGGTCTAGCTGAAGCAAATGACTGAAAGTTAGTTCTTGCCTCGATATTTGGGGTAGGGAATTTTCTTTTCTGAGGTGTATTGAACAATGTTGTATCTTGCAAAATTCTGACATGATGTGCACTATATATATTTTGGGAATGTTAATATATATTTTTTCATACATGTACTTTTTTTGCTACCTTAAGCTTGTGACCAGACTAATAATGGAAACAGATGCTTAACATTCACTAGCTCCTGTAAATATCAAGCTTGGTATTACATAGCTTTTATGTCCTGAAAATGTTTCATGTTTGTTCAGAATGTTTAAAGTTTTGCAAACTAGATAACTGTTCAATGACACACTTAGGTATTGATCTTCACTTTTAATCCTGTGGTAGCAGGTGTACATGTAGGGCTGGAGTACAGATGGTCCTTGATTCTAGTACAGGATGTGCAATCTTTGTTTATGGGTGGAGTACCATAATGGTTCATGCGTTTACCTTACATTCACCAAGTACAGGGTTTGATTCTCAAAGGAGGTAATTGGCTAAGCTTCAAATGACCCACAAGGGCAGATAGCCTAGTACCTATCTATGAAACCACTATAAAACCACTATAAACAATGATAATACTCACATACGAAAGATAAAAGTAAAAAACAAACAAAAAAAAAACTCCAGACTCGTTTAACACAATAATGACCGATTGGACTCCCTTTAGGTCTCTCTCAGCCATAACCAGTATGGTGTTCCTATGATGTCCCTAAGCATTACGATAAACTCCATTCTCCTAGAAGACTTCAACTACCCCTCCATTAACTGGGAGACATACATCCTCAAATATGTATGGCCACAAAATTCTGAATTTTAATAATACAAACTCTCTAGACCAGTTAGTCTGCACCCCTACCAGGGCCAGTATAATCGTGGACTTGGTCCTTACCAATAAGGGGCAAATATCCTCCCCAGACACTGTAACTTCCTCCCTGGTTAGATCAGTCACATCACCTTAAGAGTGAATCCAGAAACATCTTCCATTAGCACAGCATTCAAAGATTATGCCAAGGCTAACATATTAAACCTGAATGATAATCTGTCGAAATTCAAAAGCCCCTTCTTTCTTGAAGACCCCATGTAAATAACTGACATGTAAATAACCATATATATTCATCTGTCCTCCTTGGAAGGAAATACAATGCCAAATTTATAAATAAACCCCTGTAGTGGAACCCTAATAAAACAGGCTTTATAATAAAAGAAAAAATCCTTGCATGCAAAACTAAATTTAACTCTGAAGATGCCAATAACACTCTTGCTAAACTTAACAAGGACCTATGGACCCTGATCAAAACAACCAAGGCCAGATGGGAGGTAAAAATAGCCACCTGAGCAATGGATATCCATAAAGCCTTCTAACCATGTCCGAAATCTCAAAAACAATGCCTAGCACTGCAGAGAGCTAATAGAAAAGGATATCACATATTCAGACCCAGAGGACATAATTTACTAACAGACAAATTTTGTTCAAATATTATCTCCCCTTCTCCTTATATATTCCCTAATGGCATACCTGTATATACCCCCCAATCTCTCAGGAACAAGTCCACAAGGCCAAGAACATTACTTCTATGGGGCTATGTTACATAATAGGCAGTCTACTGGTCAGTTGGAAACATGACCCGTCAGCTCACCTGCACAGGTTATTCAATATCAGTCTCCAAACAGGCTTCATGCAAAAGACCTGTCACTAGTGGTGTACTCCCTGGGTTCAGTCCTCAGACCACTCATCTTTGACATTTACTACTCAGAGATCAAAGCAAATGTTTAGGGTTTATTTATTTTATTTTATTTATTTATAACTTGGGTAAAATAATCTGTATTCACTTTGTGTAACAGGGAGTAATACTTATTTCATTGAACTATACTAACATAAGTGGTGTTCTCTCCACATAACACAGTAAATTAAAAGAAACATTTTATCTGTGAATTTTTGATGATAGTACTTTAACCAGCTTTAGTGTCTATGGTTTCAGAAAGGCTGCAGAATATTTTTCCTGTGTACAAGTTTGATGATGTATCTATGGTATTGATATGAATAAAGTCAACTTAAATTCTTTGAGGTCCTTCATCCTGTTATAGTCAAGAATTATTACATGCCAGTAGCTATTTGCTAGTTACTATTTAGGAGGTTTTAAATAAGGTTTGGAATAATCCAGTATTATATACATGAATCCATTAATTTCATTCATAGACTGTTACTAGGCTAAAAACCAATTGGCCCTTAAAAGCATCCCAATCCCATTTAGGTCCAGAGTATCATGGGCATCTTTATGGGAGGGGCATGTTAGTATGAAGGTAACTAAGGGATTTGTATGGAGGAGTGTTAGGTAGGATAATACTTTTCCTATTGATGACTTCTGTCCATAAGGGAATTGGGGGACAGACCGTGGGTAAATTTACGATTTCTCATCTAGTTGTTAAGGTTTAGTTTGAATAAGGCCAGGGATGAACTCTGTTTTACATGGATGTGGATCCATTGGGACATATATCTGTCTCTCCAGCACATTCTATTTATGTCACAAGCAAAGTTCAGATTCCTGAATCTAGTGTTTGTTTGTTTTATGCATGTGTAACAGATCCATCAGGGATGGGTCTGAGGAAGCCTTGTATGCCAGGCAAAGATCCCCTCTCAGCAGCTTGTAGAAGACTGAATACAGAGACAGAGCTGTTAGGCAATCAGTGAAGGACAGGGTATTCATGCCCTAAATTCTCCTGGTGAGACACATTTGTGGCATTCCAACTTTTGCAAGTGTCTGGTTAGGTACATTCCTAAGGGGGAATTGTACTCCGTGATAGGCCTGATAAGTGCCTACTGCAGAGAATTTTAATATACTAGACAATAATCAGCATACCAGTGTAGCACGCCTTGATATTCAGCAGTATGTGGTTTCCTCTTGTTTACTCTTCTTGCTTCTTTCACATGCATTGCCATTCTCTTATGTATTTAGTAATGCTTACTGATCATGGAACAGTAGCTGGTTTTAACTATAAGCGTAATAAGAACCTATAAACCTATTTAAGCAGGTAGAATATGGGACTGAAGACCTCACTTGGGGTGAAGAGGGCTTGCCTCCTTGCATAAATCATGACTTGTATAGAATGCTCTTTGCTGTTTCATGGTCTTCAATGCTGAAGGGTCGATCAGTTTACATTTGGTGGCTTGTGAGATGATGTCTCTAGGTGGAACCTAGAGACAGACATTGAGATTCTTAAGTTCCAGAGGTTTTAGTCACACTAGCATTTATATTTTTCATTAAAATCATGTAGATTTCAAGGAAACAGCAAACGCTTCAGTTATGAATTTATACAATGAATATTTAGGAAAAGAACAGTGAGATGGGACTTGCAATTGTTGGTAGTTATCCAGCCATCCCTGAAAAGTTATCCACCCCCCCCCCCCCCAAAAAAAAAACATCTGATTATAATAGGCTATTTTTTACAGTGACAATCCAACCCAAAACATATTAAGTGATAACATTTAGTACTGACGCTGGTCACAGCATCATCATCATCATCACCCAAACAATACAAGCACAACTCATGGCACACCTAACACTAAACAATCTCCTCTCTCTTACCCAACACGGCTTCCTCCCTGGACAGAGCACCATGACTGCCCTTCTTTCCTTTCTTGAAACCATAAACCTCAAACGCGACTCAGGCAAGTTCGTATCCACACTATTCCTAGATCTGTCAAAGGCCTTTGACACCATCTCACACACCCTACTTACATCCCAACTCTCCACCCTACACCTGTCTCCCACCACCATCGCCTGGTTTTTCAGCTACTTGTCCAACTGCCAACAAGCTGTCCAGTGGAAAACTTCAACCTCCTCTTCCTTCCCACTCCCACAGGTGTCCCACAAGGTTCTGTTCTTGGCCCTCTTCTCTTCAACCTATTCATTAACAACTTTCTCCAATCCATCCCAGACTCATCTATCGTCCAGTATGCAGATGACTCAACAATCATCTGCTCAGCCTTCTCCCCTTCCGAGCTCCTAGCAAAAACCCAACTAACCTTCGCCAAGACAGAAACCTGGATGCAGTCTAACCATCTGGCACTAAGTGCAAATAAAACCAAACTAATGTTTTTTTCCCCCTACCTACCAAAAACTCCATTGACAAATCCACATTCACCATACAGAGCCAAAACAACACCCTCCTTGAAATTGTTCCCAACATCAAGCTTCTTGGCATCATTATTAATGAAGAACTAAAATTTGACACCTACATCCACTCCACAATCAAGAAACTCCATCAAAAGTTAGGTCTACTCTACAGGCACAACTGCTTCCTAAGCCCCTCTACCCGTCAAACTCTTGCATCCACCTTCCTACTGCCCTTATGCATGGTGCCCCTCTTTTCGCCAATCTCCATGTTGGCCTTTGGTCCAAACTTGAATCCTGCTACAACAAAATCTCCAAATTTGCAACCAATTCAAAAAACTCATCCCACCACTGCCACTCCCTCCTCACCCTCAACTGGCTTGAACTACCCAACTACCTCAGTTACCTACAACTCACTATTGCCCACAGGCTCATCTTTAAACCTGCAAACTGCCCAGCTCTCACTACTTCCTTAAAACCTTACATTCGCAGCCACTCACTCAGATCCAAAAAACAATATCTCCTTCAGGTCCACATACCTGCATGACCACTTGGCCATCTACTGCTTTCACACTCCTTGGCTAAACTCTCTCCCCACACACCTACACAACCTACCTAACCATACAAATTTCAAATCTCAGCTACTCTCTCTTTCTTCCAAATGGGAATGCCCTTGCCACGCTCCAGTTTAAACCCCTCCCCATTCCACCTTGCACTGACTCATCCAACTACCTCTACAGTTACTTCATCCTACCCAAACCAATCTCTCCCCTACTAAAAACTAATTTCTCTCTAATATCTATTGTACTATACTCTCCAATCTCAAATATACTATTAACCTCTCCATGCATAATATTTTCTTATCCTACTAATGGCTAGTAGCTATATATTTTTAAGTTTATAACAAAAATATTCACTTTATGTAAATGTTGAAATTTCTGTACTGAATGATGTCTTTTCGTTTTTGTAACATTATGACAAGCCAATTGCAAATATCATGAATTATCTGTAAATGTTTAATTAGCTGTATGAACCATGTCCTTTTGTAACATGTGAAATGTAACTTGCAATTATTGTGGAGCTTTTCTCCCCAGGCCTCCACTGAAAATGGGCTCTTCTTGGCCCAGTGGACTTCCCCAGTCATCAAACATAAATAAATAAATAAATAAAATAATAAATTTTTCCCATTTTCTATGTGGGTTTGGGGTGTCATTTCAACTGTCACCATCTCTATCAATTCAATGTCAGTCTCCCACCTTCTTCCACAGTCATGCCTGATTGTCACAGGTCTTCTCTCACACAATCAACCTATTTCTTTTTTTTTTTAATAGGTTCATAGATGTGTACTAGCTAATGGCCCTGGAGCCTTAACAAGCCTAACCCATAGGACTACCCTGGCATTGTGCCACCTAACCTTAGTTCCTAGTGCATCTGTAAGTAGAGCCACTGGAGTGATCCCCGGGGTGAATTTTCTATTTCCCATCCAATCATCAAGATTTGTCTTGAAGAGGGCCAGTGAGGTGCTCTGTTTGACATGCATGGGAAGTCTAGTCTATAGCTTGGGCAGTCTCTGGGTTATGAACCTGTCCCTCCAGCTTGTTCTGTTGATTGTGGTAATGAGGTTGAGGTCTCTGAAGCATGTGGTTTGCAGAGATTGGGATTTCTTTAGATGTAGCATTTCTAACAGAGCTGGGTCAGACATGGTTTTGTAAGTCAAGCAGAGATTGCCTCTAAGTAGGCGATATGATATGGAGAATAGCTGGAGTTTTTTGAGTCTGTCCATATAGGACAACTGTTTAAGACCTAGGATCCTCTTTGTGAGGTAAATTTCCAGCCCTTCCAATTGTTGCAAGTGTCTAGTGAGGTACATGCCAAATGGGACATTGTACTCGATGACTGGCCTAATGAGGGAAGAGTAGAGGGAGACAATGACCTCTTTCTTCCTGGATGAAAAACCCTTAGTAATGAGATGTGGCACATAGAATGACTTTCTGACCACAGTGGCAATGGGGTGGTCAAAAGAGAGGTTGCTGTCAACCTGTGTTCCAAGATCTCTTATAATGCCTTCTGTGTTCAGTGGACTACCATCAATGTGGTAATTCAAGGGAACCAGGTTTTTCCCAAGGGGGATGATGACACATTTGTGGCATTGAGCTTAAGGCCATGGTTCTGACACTAGAACCTGAGTGACCTTGTTTCCTCTTGCCTTCTTCTTGTTTATCCCAAACCTCCTTCACCAGACTGTCTTCTGGTTTCCTGCACGTGTCTGAACCACTATAATCTGTTCATTTTGACTTTTGCAATTGGGAGCTACTTGGGTTTCCGCTCTGACGTCTTCATTTTTTCACCTGTCTCAGTGCGCATCCTAAACCAAACATCTCAGGCACTTCATCTCCATCACCTCTAGCTTCCTCAGCTGCTCTGCCTTCATTACCCAGGTCTCTATACCATTAAAATCCTCCAAAGCTAGTTACGAAAACAAAATCACCACTGATTCTAAAGACAACCACAAAGCATTTTATAGCTATGTCAAGAATCTGAATGGCAACACTCAGATCTGATCTGAGTTATAGCACAATGGCACTAAATATACAGACCCAACTGATATTGCCAACATCCTGGCAGATAGGTTCAGTGCTAACTTTATCCCCCTCTCACACCCTAAAGAGCCCATCTCTATACCGGAAGAATGCAAAGTTCCTGTAATCACGGCTGCACAGGTAAAAGCCACACTCTTCAAAGCCAAGAACACAGCATCCATGGGACCAGACAACATCTCAGGCTGCGTTCGACACAAACTACAGAACGAACTGGCACCCCACCTAAGCACCATGTTCAATCACAGCCTCACCTCAGGCTTTGTACCTGCTGAATGGCGCACAGCAATGGTTATCCCACTCCACAAGGGGGGAGCCACCACGGACCCCGGGAACTACCGCCCCATTAGCCTGACTAGCCTGGTCTGCAAGGCCATGGAACGTATCATCATGGAACTTATAAACAAAGACATTGGTAATCTCCAAACTCTGGATCCCACCCAGTTTGGGTTTGTAAAAGGCAGATCATGTCTCCTAAACCTGATAGACTTCTTTGAAGCAGTCACCAAAGCCGTAGACAAGGGTAAGGTGGTTCACACAGCCTATCTAGATCTTGCCAAGGCTTTTGACACCATCCCCCACTCTGGAATTATAGATAAACTCATTAAACTAGGTATATATCCCTATGTCACAAGATGGGTTGCCAACTGGCTCACTGACAGAACCCACACTGTGAAAGTAGCAGACTCCAAATCCGACTTCAGACCAGTGACAAGTGGAGTACCACAGGGTTCAGTCCTGGGTCCTCTCCTGTTTGGTATCTACTTCTCTGAAGTACAGGCTAACACAGAAGGTCTTTGGCTAAATAAGTTTGCAGATGACCGCAAACTAGGAGCCATAATCAAAACTCCTAATGATGTGGACATTCTACAAAAGGGACTCACAGAGACAGATGCCTGGTGTCAAAGCCATGGCCTCAAGCTCAATGCCAAAAAGTGCATTGTCAGCCCCTTTGGTAAAAACTCTGTACCCATGAACTACAACATAGGCGGTAGTATACTTAACACTGAAAGTGTGATAAGAGACCTTGGGACACAGGTGGACAGTAGTCTCTCCTTTGATAATCACAACAGTAGTCAGGAAATCCTTCTATGTGGCACACCTCATTACAAAAGGTTTCTCATCCAGAAAAAAAGAGGTCATTGTTCCCCTCTACTCATCACTCATTAGACCCATTATAGAGTACAATGCCCCTTTTGGTATGTACCTCACATGACATCTCCAACAACTGGAAAGGCTGCAGAAATACCTCACAAAGAGGATTACCAGCCTCAAACAGATGCCCTACGCTGACCGTCTCAAAAAGCTCCAGCTTTACTCCGTCGCATATCGCCTACTCAGAGGTGATCTACGCCTAACATACAAAGCTATGTCAAACCCAGAGTTGTTGGACATGCTCCACTTAAAGAAAATCCAATCCCTCCAAGCTACATGCTCTAGGGGCCTGAACCTTGTCACCACAATAAACAGAACATGCCGGAGAGATAGATTCCTGTCCCAGAGACTTCCCATACTCTGGAATAAACTACCTATCTATATCAAACAAAGCTCCTCATTAGCACTCTTCAAGAAAAATCTTGATGATTGGATGGGAAATAGGAAATTCACCCCGGGGATCACCTCTGTGGCTCTGCTCAACAGTGGCACAGGAAAATAATTTTCTTGGGTGGCAAAAGCCAGGGTACCTTTTTGGCTGGGCTTGTATGGGCCCCAGGGCCGATAGCCTAATACCTACCTATGAACCTATGAACCATAGTACTGGTTACACTGCTATTTTGTACTTTTCATCTTCTTTAGCATTACTCTGTCATACACTACCTCTGGCACACTGTGACAGTTGGCTGCATCTCCTCTGATTTTAGCTTTGAACTTCTCAATTAGACATCCCTTCTCTTCAAGCACCCCTTCCGTGTAATTGAAGCTGTTAACTTATTCCATTATTTATCCTTCTGTTTCATTTCTTAGCTTCTTCTGATTTCCCCCATTTTATGTCATTGCAACTGTCTTATCTGTACTCAGTTTCATCCCATGTGCCTTCAGTTTTTCAATCCAACTCCCTATCCTTTGCTGAAGTTCAGAGACTGTCTGTAATGCTATATCATCTGCATACAGCAACTGTGTTGATCTGTCCCCTGACCCCTGTTTGCTAATGTAGTCCATCACCAGTATGAACAGCACTGGCTCAGTGCTGAACCCTGATGCACACCCATACCCACTGGGAACCCCTCTGTTAGTCCAAACACTGTCTGCACTTGTGTGCATAGCCTGCACTAACTCTACCAATGTTTAAGGGACTTTGAACCATTACAGGACTGCCCAAACCAGCTTTCTTGTGACCTTTCCCTTAATGAAAGACTCTTTCCTCATCTCTACTTTCTTCCTAACTATCTGTCTCACTGCAAACATCAGGTCAGTTGTGCTGCATCCTGATCTGAATACAAACTAAATTCCTTCATACTTTCTTCTACTCTATGTATTTATCAGTCACACTCTCCAGAACATGTGGTAGGAGTTTGATACCTCTATATTGCCCACAGTTGTGAATGTCTCCTTCGTTCTTGTACACTGGCACTAGTTTTATTCTCCACTCATCTGGGACACAACTCTCTCTCTACACTGCTGTGAGTATCTTCAGGAATCATTTCTCTCCCCTCTCACCCAACACCTTTATCTTATCTACTGTGAGCTCACCTGAGCTGGCTGCTTTCCCTCACCACACTTTCCTTAGTGTTGTTCTTACTTTTTCTAGGTGGGCTCCTCCTCTTCTCTCGTTGTAGGCAGTGTCTGGTGCACTACAGCTTCTGTGGAATTTTCTTTATTCAAAAACTGCTGGAAGTACTCCTTACACCTGCCATTATTGTATTGTACATTGGTGAACAAATTGCTGCTGGCATTCCTTATGAAGGGTATTTGAGTATCTTTTTTACCTTTCTGCCTTTGCCTTGCAACCTGATAGAGTTTCTTTGTGTCATCTTGTCAGTCACTTTCCAAAAGTTGGTTGAGTGCTCTTTTGCCTTGTTCTTCTCTATTGCAACTGTTCTCCTAACTTCTTTGCTAGCCAACCAGTATTCTTTCTTAGACTGATCCTTATTTTTTATCTCCCACTTTTTCCTGCAGTCCTTCTTTCTTTTGATGACTTTCTGGACTTCTGCATTTTATTACCAGCTTTCCTTATGTGCCTTATTTGGGTCTGTATCATTTTGTTGAAACTCAAAATAGGAAACACTCATTGTTGAACACCTATTCAGCAGAAACACTATTCACTAAACAACATTTTAAGAAAAAAGTTTCCTAGGGCAAACTGATGGTTGGCCGCCATCAGGAATTTGCCTTTTTCCCAACTGTAGTGTGATCTCGGAGTTGGTATATTTAGTTGGGGGTGTGTGAGGAGTGTATTCCTCCACCTGCACAGGTGTTAGGTTTTGTTTATGTGGTCGCTCCGGTTGCTAGGGTGGACTACCTTCAGTTTGCCCTAGGAAACTTTTCACTTAAAACATCATTCGATAAATAGTGTTTTCAATGAACTGGTGTTCCACAAATAAGCATTTACTCATTTGAGTTTCGACAAAGTGATACAGAAATGCTTATTTCCATACCTCAGCTGATTGTTTTACTGGGGATGACTCTGCAATCGGTGATTCTACCCCAATTCTCTTTCCTGACTAAGTGTATGTCTGTCTGAGTTTTGTGTTGGCTACGCTTGTATGTGATCTTGTGACACTGTCTCTTGCTTAACCATGTGTTGGCCACCATCAAGCCATTTGCCAGACAGAAATCTAAAATTACCTCCCCTTATTTATTCCTCTTGCCCACTCATGTGGACCCAGGCAGTCCATGTATCCTGTTTTGTCTTACCTAATATATGCATTCAGGTCCCCCATTATCAACTCATGTTGTCCTGCTTTATCTAGTAGGTCCTGCAACTGCTGTCTGAGTGCACTCCTTTCCTCGCTATCACAATCTTGCTATGAGGTATAAGCTGAAATTATGTATATTGTCCTGTCCTTACTCTGGAGCCTGATTGCCATGAGTCACTAATTCTGATGACATCCCTCACTGTCTTCTGAAGCCTGTCCATCACCAAAATCCTCACACCATTTCTAGTCTATCTTCCCTCTGAGTAGTAGACTCTGGATCCCAAACCATCCCATCAGTTGTCCCCAGGATGGATAGGATGTCCAGTCTCTTCCCTACCATCATATCATCAACTTCCAAGCTAATTCCTGTCAGTGAACCTATACTGAGTGTAGCAATCCTTTGTTCATGCTTGCCAGGTTGATCAGTTTTCTTTCAGTTTTTGCTCAATAGAGCTATCCCAGGTAACCCAAGCTAGGCAACTGGACTTATTAACCCAAGGCTACTGGGCTTTATGGCAGGCACACTGGCTAATAATGGCACATACACCTCTCCTCCATTAGCATGGATCCCAGGCATTGGGTAATGTAGACTCGATCCTCAACCCACTTATCACTGGTAAATACCCATGACCATTTTTGGCAACATTAGTCAATGTGACTAGAACTCCTGAAGCCAGTTTTTATACCATTGAAAGCCTAGCTGTGACACACCACACAGTATGTGATCTGTGTTCGCCTTCCTAGAGGGCACTGTGCACCACAGTTGATGCCCAAACGGGTTGGTCCATATAACTTTTTCCCAATAGGCAACATCTAGAGTCTGTGCTGTTGCCCGCAACTCCATTCTTGACTGAGTTTGAGGTAGGAACACTAAGCATGGTTTTTGGAGGTGGAAGGAGCCTCACAGGGACACAGGGAGAGCATGCAGACTCTATACAGGCTTTTGCCAGAGGTCAGGATCAAACCTTGTACCTTGTGCATGGAAGGTGAGCCATTATGCCACTTGTGTTTTTTTGCTAACTCCATCTGATCACATACACATTGATTTTACAGCAGTGTTACAATCTGCTTTTGAATTAGTGCCAAAGAAAGGAAAGTTTGCCTACCCAGACACAGAAGTCAACAAGGAATTGTAACAGAAAGTGCTGCAAACAGGTCACAAATAATGTGTTACTGTTCGTGAACCTTAACAGAAAGTGTTGCAGACAGGTCACAAATAATGTGTCATTGTTTCTCAACCACATAAATTTAAACTTCACAGCATGTGTAAGTAATTTTCAGTGGTAGCATGTATAGTGCATGGCCAGAGTTAACACTGGAAATCTGCTTTGACTGTCTGTACTGCTTTGAGTTGACATCCTCTACACCCCAGCACATAAGCCTTACAGTCCATGTAAACCAGCATTGACCTATGAATGAACCTCACCAGTCCATGCAGACAGATATTGACCCATGAACGTCACCAGTCCGTGCAAACAGACAGTTGCTTATCTTCTGTATTCTCCCTTTCTGAACTCAGAATGTTTTGTGTTACAATCATTCTGAGGAAGGTTAACTAGGCTTAGGCCACAGAATCTGTGAGGCATCCATAAACCACATAACCCCAGTAAGATGCGTTGCCGGTCCATCTGTGTTTTCTATTAACAGTTGCCCTATAAGCAGTTAATAGACAGATAGCTGTTTCACTGAAAATGAATTCTTAACTCAGAAATCCATACTGAGGTAATCATGTCTGATCTAGTATCCAGCTGCAGTCTAGCACATAAACTATGCCCTTTACTAGAGATACAGATTGATGCAGAGATAATTATTATGACTTTAGATTTCACCGCAGGGCTTTTATCTCTAATGTGCCAAAGGCAGGTTCATGTTGTAAGTGAGAACAGTTTTTAGACTGTATTGAAATCTGATGCCCATTTGCATTAACAAAACACTTAGCACAACTGCATGAATTCAAGGAAATGTATTTTTCTCTCTCTGTATTATAACTGGCATTAGTCTGACAAGCACATTAAATTACGGGAATTAAACATGTTAAATGCCACCATGAAGGAAACAATGCACATTTACAGAAAACAAAGAAAGAAATAGCACACATTCAGATAATTTGCTTAATGAATATACACATATCATTTCAGATGGATAGGAAGATAATATGTTTCTTCCTCTATTGACAATAAGTGATTCCTCAACACTCTAAAATACTGACGTGCATTTAATGAGAAGTTAAATGCTGAAATGATGCAGGATAGCCTAGTTCTTTAGTTTTCCAGAAGAAAAAGTACAGCAGGCTATAGTATTTTTTAATTTAAGTCTGCATTAGTGTCTAGTACAAGAAGTTAAAAAATGTCCATTTTTATGGATTTATACATGGGATTTAAGCATGTATAACCCACACATGACATGTGTGTATTACTGAATTAGGAGCTACAGTCCTGCAGTTGTAGTACTCTTATCTAACATATTTTCAGGTATTTTCTGTTATCTCAAGTATTGAAAGAAAACATCAAAAAAACAGGAGAAAGGCCAAATATTGTCCAGTGTTACAGGTCATTGCCTGTTCATTGGGCTGATATATTGGCTTTTATTCCTGCAGAGATGTTTCTCTAAGTACGTTTATACACTTTGTGAGATTAGCTGGCACTGTATGAAATATCATATTATTTCCAAGTTATTTGTTTTGCTCACAGTGTCAGATTAGACCGTTAATGGCTGCTGTTAACGTCTTTCTTATGGTAGAAATCGATGGGAGGTCATCACTGTCCCAAGAAGACCCTTCTGTTTCTACAAACAAAGCAAATGGGACAGCATTGCTGGTAATCCTATATATTTTTTGTCCCTTGACAGCTTTATTTTGTTTCTAAGGTAATCCTCACTGAACTTCATGGTGAACTATAATTTTTTTTAAATCATTGTGTCTTTACACCACACAGCAAACTGTAGATGTTTAAACAAGTTGTTATAGAGCATTCTAAAAAATGCACGCTTTTGGTTTTCTTGAAGTGTTTGGTAGGATTTGATGTTACGAATTAAAATACACTGCAGTCTGCTGACCTAGAAAAACTGGTTGATACTCCTGTTTGTTAGCAACTCTGCCTCCTATGCAACTTTTTGAAAACAAAAGCCACTTCAAAGGTAGATATACTTGTGCTAAAGAGTTACTGTAAAAAAAAAAAAAAGTTCATAATCAAGGGCATTGGGGCGCCGGGCTGGCACCTCGGCACCGTAAAACTCCACTGCCAATCATGAGCAGACAGGTGATCTGCTGTGGCGACCCCTAACCAGGAAAAAGCCGAAAGAAGAAGAAGTTTGACATTGTACTTTTAGTATCCTTCTGTCCAGACCTCCAATGTGGCTTATCAGCTACTGCTAGCTAATAATCATGTTAAGCTCTAACATGTGACTTGTGATAGTTATAAAGACTTGTGTACATTTTTACTGAAAATGACTTTGAAAGTTCTGTAATATGTGTCATAAAACTTTGCCTTGAGCATAAATATAGGCAGAGTTTTGACCTATATCTTGTTTAAAGAGTTAGTTAAATCACAAACTGGATCTGACAGTTGCCCTTCTTGAACCTTACTGTTGTTTTGTTGATATTATCTATAGTGCGGGTGTGCTCCTCATATATGGCACAACACTGATTACAATGTCCACATTTACTTGTACCTACAGAATTTGTATTGTTATTTCTATTACTATTTTGAATTTTTCTTTTTAAATTCTTTCCAGTTTTGTATACAAAAAGTGGTTCAGTTCCCAGTTTATTATGCACCCCCTCATCACACTGCAAAATATTCCAATTTTTATGTATAATACCTTTGACCTCGTTTACATAAGGGTTAAACCCCAATATACAGGCCCTGTTATATTTCTTATTATTTTGATTACTATTGGTAGTCTCTTCATGCATCTCCATAGCCACACCCAATAAGGGTTTATACTTTTTCCCCCATTCTCTTTTAACATACCCTGTAACATCACTAATAAGTTCATTGGGGTACCCCCTTTCTCTAAACATGTTTCCTATATGGTCAGTTTCTTTAACCATCTCCAAATAGTCCGATGTCGTCCAGGCTGCTCTTATACATTGCCCTTTGATTATACTTTTCTTTCGCTTCCATGGATGATTACTGGAATATTCCAGGTATGTATTACTAAAGGTATCTTTTCTATATATCCTTGACCTACAACCTTTACTCGTAGTATAGATGTATGTATCAAGATATGATATAGCACTTTTGTCACATTTGTGGGTAAATTTTAAGTATGGGCTGGAAGTGTTGAGATAGTCTAAAAATAATACTATTTCGTCCATGGTACCAGTCCACAATATAAATATATCATCCAAAAATCTGATGTAACAACTAATGAACTGGTACCATTGATTGGTGAACATGTGTTCATCCTCCCAATATAACAAGACAAGGTTTGCGAACATAGGGGCACATGCGGCCCCCATAGCAACACCTCAAATCTGTCTATAATGTTCACCATCATAACATACATAATTATTATCCAGCACAATACCCATAAATTCTTCCAATAAAACAACTTTCTCCCATTCCATTTGTGTATACCTGTGTATACTGTTGATAAACCTAATTGTTCCATCTTCTCTAGGTATACAAGAAAATAGGTTGACCACATCAATTGTCAAAAATATGACACTATCTTTCCACAGGTGAGGTTTTATCCTGCTCAAAAATTCCCAAGAATCTTTGACAATGTGTGGGACCTTACTATAAATGTTTTTTAGCCATCTATCTATTACTCTTCCATAAGGAAAGGTCTTACTTTTACTACCTGAAATAATAGGTCAAAATGGGGGATCCTCCATATTTTTATGAATCTTGTGTATCCCCACTATTGTAGTCAATACTGGATGTTCTACTTTTAAAAATTGATACATTTCTTTGTCTATTCTATTATCCATTAAATATTCCTCGAGGTATAAGTCAATTCTTCTATGGGCAATATTTATTTGGTTTATAGAGGAGATTTCATAATTCCCGAAATTATTTAATATTTGATACATTTTCCATGTGTACTCATTTGCATCATATAACACAATTCCCCCTCCTTTGTCGGGGGTCATTATCCGTATATCGTGATTAGCACATATTCCATTAAAAACTGTTTGTTCTTTTCTACTTAAATTGTATTTGTATTTTTTCTTTTTAGTTAGTTCACAATATCTGTACAATTCATCTGTTACCACCTTTTCATATGCCACTAAAGTATTATGCATGGGGGGAGTGAACTGGCTTTTCTTCCTTAAGTCACTTTTAATTTCATATTTATTTTCACTGTGAAAAAATAATTCAAGATTTAATTTCCTCAAAAATTTCTTGAATTCAACAATATTATCCACTATATCAAATCTACAATTGGGTACATATTTCATACCTTTAGCAAATAACAAGAAATGTTCCTTCTCTAATTTATATGTTGTGTAATTGAATATACCGAAGTCCCCAATGGTGAATTGAAATCTATGGGAATGCACTATATCTTGTTCCACATTTGTTTTGGCTATTGGTTTCCCATCCACCCCCCCTTGGTGTGGTACACCTCTCCTTCTCTGATTGTTGTATTCCCATTGATATTTGTGTTTCCGATAATCCCCCTGGTAGTCCTTCTTCCATCCCTGTTGCTTCCCTAAAAAAATTTGTTTTTGATTGTTCCCACCTTCATTCTGCCTTTGGTAGCTAACATTCTTACTTTCCAAACCTTGATCCTTCCCTTTATACTTCTCACTTGTATTCCATTTATAGGCTACCCCCAATCTGTATTGTTCCATATCCCTCTGCAGTTTCTTACTTTTTCGGTCAAAAATCCTAATACTACTTTTCTCTGCATCATCAAATTGCTTAGAATACAAGGTTTCCCATTTTGAAAACAACAAATCACTAACAATTTTTTCATTCAATTCATCTACTTCTTTCATTAATCTACACATTTTACTATCATTGCAAGTAATAATAAATTCCATAAAACGTGTCCCAAAACCATCAAATATTTTGTTACATTCATTAATTTAATTTTCAGTCATTTCCACACCTATGGGTTGCTTGAAAAAACGCAAACCCATTGGTACTAATTTTGATTCTATACATTTTTGTAGGTACATATTAAAAAGCTGTAAAGCCTTGATAGCTTGATAGTCCCCAGTTTGTGGCCAAATTCATGAATAAGGTCTCTTAATGTTTTAAAATTGGTATTGTTCCCTTCTTTATTATAACCAAGCCGCACCTCATTAGGAGAAGAAAAACTGTATTTTACTTTCAAAAATGCATCCAAATCTTGAAGTTCTACACCCGGGATACCAGGCTCAGAATTTATAATAAACGGTTTGTTGACAGCACTTGAATGACACTGACCTGCTACCACAGAATAAGTCTTTTTAGGTACTGTTCATTTTGGTTTCGCTCCTAACACCAGAAAGCTGTCCTCCGAATTGTTGCCCTGAAGAACCGAAGTTCTCACTTGGTCCTCTATTTCAGCGTTTGATTCAACAAAAATCCTATGAGAGGGTCCGCTTCCATCAGTAACCATTGCATCTCCAAAACCTTGACCGTTGGAAACGCGTCCGATGCTATCAACACTCAGTGATGACATCAGGAGCACGTTGGAACCTTCATTCCGCTTGTCAGCCTGGCTCATCACCTCAATAAGTCATGTTAATTCTCCTTTAATGATAGCGACCTCCGACTGCAATTTGTGCACCTCATCTCTTCTAACTGGGGAAAACATAGAAGGCAGCTCATCCAAGGAATCCATGACACTCCAACAACGCCAAAAAAGTACTACACCAGTCAAACCCAACAGTTGCCAGTCAATACATGCAATATAACTGGTGAAAAATTAGTGTCCGGTTCCAAGGAAAGAGACAGAAATTACCAAAACTGTTGTTTATTGGTACATCAGGTTAAGTGCTTTCATCTATCCTCCCCAGACTTCCTCATCTCATCCATATCTCAAACTAACATAGTACTAATTAAATCAAATTATCCAATCCTGTGATACATCAGTTTGATCTCATGAATATTAATTTCATAGATACTGAATGGCTCATCCTGACATGGATTCTCATAACACAACAACCATTTAAAATCATGAAAATATGTAGTAAAATAACTAAACAGTTGTATTACTGTTTATGCATGATGTAAAATTCATAATATTCAATAATAAAATTACATTATAAAATAAAAATAAAAACTTAAAAATGTTAAAAATACAACTTTTAGTTGTATCTCACAATAAACACACAAAATTGTGGGAAACTTGTAGCTCGATGGATATAATCAACTTGGAATAACACCTACCCTACTATAAATATTACTTTTTCTTACCCTTTCTAGGCCCTTAACAGGGGGTTGGTGGGAATATAATCATATATTTATATACAATCATATAGTATATCCAACAAAGTCCATGAACTCCATGCCACCATAGACTTGTACTCCCCAGATATAGTCATCCTGACAGAAACCTGGCTAAAACCTCACATTACCAGTGAGCAAATACTCCCTACAGGTTACGGCATACTAAGAGTAGACCGGCTAAACAAAAAAGGAGGTGGTGTAGCTATAATATTTAAACAGCATCTAAACATCCAGATCTTAAAATCATCAGCTCCACAAATAGGCAATGAAGAAATAATATATACCAACCTCAAAATTAACCAAAACAAAACCATCAACATAACTGGATGCTACTTCCCACCTGGCCAAAACATCCCTCCCCTAGAAAACCTCCTCAGCTGGTCTACCCACCATCTCCCCTTAGGTCTTACTTTTACTACCTGAAATAATAGGTCGAAATGGGGGATCCTCCATATTTTTATGAATCTTGTGTATCCCCATTAGTGTAGCCAATACTGGATGTTCTACTTTTAAAAATTGATACATTTCTTTGTCTATTCTATTATCCATTAAATATTCCTCGAGGTATAAGTCAATTCTTCTATGGGCTTTTAAAATTTTTCACACTAGATATAAAACTTTTTATAGTAAGTATATGGCTTTAAGGATTAATTGGGCAGTTGATGGCAATGATAAGCTTGGTATAAATGCTGTGCTTTACTCTTCATTGATTGTCTGATGAAGTGGCTGGTGCCATGAAAGCGCTCACCTCTTTTACTAATAAAGCTGTTATTCTACATAGCCATGGCTGCTACCTCCTGCTTTGTGTTTTACTGTTCATTTTATTGTTGTTGGAAGTAACTCTTGCCAGCACCGTTTGGTTTTTACTGTGGATTCATTTACATTACGAGTGGTGCTGGACATGGCAGAGGGAAATGTCTATATTATTGAACTGGATTATGCCCCTGAAAAGGGAAATCGAAGGAATTTTATACAAAGGAACCTGCATGAAATTCTTGAGGTCAAAAACAACCCCTTGCTAGAGGTAGAGCCTCTAGTGCAAGATTTGCAGCAAGAAGAGAACAGTGAGTATATTGTTGCTGCAATGAGAAAAGACTTGTTTAAAATTGAAAATGATTTACGGAAATTGAAACGGCTTCAGTCACAGAGACTTTATTTTGAAGCCTGTCTGAAGCTTAATATAGTCCCTCGGGGCTTAAGGGTACTGAAAATGCCCAGTTATGGAGCTATGTACAAAGATTTATTATTAAAGTGGCAGGAGATTAACTTAGAAACCAGTCGCAATTATATGCAGCTACTAATAGATTTCTTTAAGCCAGAAGAACTCACTATATCATCCAATGTCTGTAAACTGCAAGCAGAACTCTATGAAAAATATCCGCATGCTATTGTCGATTTAAAATTAGACTATGTCTTGGAACTTATATCTGTTTATGATCAGCAACTGATGGGCTATAAGAAAAAGAAAGTGCAAAGGGACTTACAAGATTTTTCTAGTGGGTGTGTCTTTGCTTGGCCCAGAGAGCATAACAATGCTGTGAATAGCAGTAGCTCTACTAAGCCCATTGAATCTCAATTGGTTCCTAAGCAACCGATTGAGCCTGCCAATTCTCTTGTTAGAGATACACTAGAGAACTCCAATGCTGTAATGCCACTTCTTACCACACCTCCGTCTGATTCCACAAGCAGCAGTGAGATGCAGAGGCTTGAGAGAGGAGCTCGCAGCAAATTTGCAGAAAGAAATGTATCTACTAACTTTATCAGTAGCCGTATGTCATTAGTTCCATCTGACAGCATGGCTCTTTCTTCACAGTATCCTATACGAATTACAAATTTTCAGAACCGCTCCACGAGCAGAGGAAGGATGAAACGGAAAGCATCCATAGAATAGGAACAACCTTTGACACTCAAGAAAATGTGGCAACAATCCAACATCCATTAGTATGGAATATATCACTGCGGATTTTAACTGATTCTGAGATAAGTGTATTGAACAAAGGGAAATCCTTTGTACCAGCAAGTAAAATGGATATGACTGACAATATTATAGAACTTAAAATGTTTACTAGGAATCTTATGCTTAAATCTCAGTTTGGTGACAATAATATGAGTAATAGCTGTGTAAACATTTTTAAGAAACCAAGTAGCTATATTCCTGTAAACAATGCTGCTATTGAGACATTTGAAAAAGCATGTGTAAAAGAAATATATAAGATGCATGATAGTGGTATTTTTAAGAAATGCTTCTATAATTTAAACAGAGAAGAAAAAGAAGCTTTGGAGGTTTTGTGTAATGATCGTTCCATCGCAGTGAGACCAGCTGATAAAGGTGGTTCTCTAGTGGTGATGGATTATGTTTTTTATAAGGAATCTATGCTGACAATGTTGAATGATGACATCTCTTATCAGAAAGTAGATATACAACAGGTGCATATAAGCAGCATGTTAATATACAATGCATTATTTGAATGCTTACAGTGTCGAGTTATTAGCCAAGAGCTATTCAAGTACTTCATAGTAGACAAACCTGTTCTACCCATCATACAAGGTCTCCCTAAAATACATAAACATCCCAGAGTGCCCCCCATGAGACCCATTGTATCAGGGAGGGGCTGGTGCACTGAACCTTTGTCCATTTTTGTGGAGCACCACCTTAAAACTGTGTTGAAAAAGAATGTATATATATTAACTGATACAAAACAGTTTTTAAAAAATCTGTATGCATTTTGTAAGAGTATAGCTGTGGAGGATAGATGGCTCATGATTACGTTGGATGTGAAATCTCTATTCACAGTCATCCCCAATAGTAAAGGTGTTGAGCTCTTCAAACAGTATTTTATGGAAGACGAAACATATGATGTACAAGTTATTGATTTATTATCACTGTTGATGGAACTGATATTAGAGAACAATATCTTTTTGTTTGAAGGAAATTTATATAGACAAAAGGATGGCGTAGCCATGGGCACTTCATGTGCAAATGGGTACGCAAATATTGCTATGGCTATGTGGGAGAAAGAATTCCTACTGGGAAGGCATCTGAAGTTCTACAGGAGATTTATGGATGATCTCTTTATTCTATGGGGAGGTGATGTAGCCTCATTTCTATCATTCTTCCACAAAAGAGACAATAGTACCAGCTTCCTTAAGTTTTCAATGAAGCATTCCTATGATGTTATAGATTATCTGGATGTCAGGATACTTTAAAAAGATAGAGGTATTTTGGAAACTGAAATCTATGGGAAAGAATGTTATAGGAATAGCTATCTCCATAGACAGAGCATGCACCCGAGACATATATTTAAGAACAATGTAAGAGGCCAAGGACTGAGAACATCAAGACTCACAGCTAATCAAACTAAGTACGAGGAAAAGATCAAGAACTTGAAGGAAAGGTTCATACACAGAGGGTACAGTGAAAAAGAGATACAACAGTCATTAATGGGTCTATCTGAGGCAAGGGAAGGAATAGGTAAGCCATACTTTTCAGATATGGATACCATCATAGATGGAAGAACTGTTAGTCAGAAACACATGAGAGTACAAGTATCCTACTCGAGTAACATTAGATCTTTACAGGAAGTATATCGAAAAAAATGGAATATACTATGTGCTGATGATGATGTTAAAAGGCTGGTAGGTGAGACCCCGAGATTTGCTTATACAAATAAAAAATCTATAAAAAGATTATTATGTGGACCACAACCCATGGAAACAAGAATAGAAAATGCAGTCAGATATGGAACCTTCCCCTGCAATAAATGTAATTACTGCACCTTCGTTGACACTGGAAGTAGATTTCTACACTCAGATCTAAAGAATGAGTTTACCTTCAGAATATTAGCTAACTGTGACAGTATGAATATTATATACTTGGCACACTGCACAGTCTGTCCTGCCTTCTATGTTGGAATGACAACGCGAAGGCTGAGAGACCGGATGAGGGAGCATGTATATGATATCACCAGAGGAATAGAGACAAATGCCTTAGCCAGGCATGTGAGGGACCATGATGAGACACACAAATTTTTATTTTTAGTAATAGATAAAGTCTATACTGACATTAGAGGTGGAGATGTTAGGAATAGAGTAGAAACTAGGGAACTAGAATGGATTATAAGGCTATGAGCTAACATTGGGGTAGGCCTGAATGACAAAATCAATATTAAACCCATTCTTCTAAATAGAGATTTAAAGAAATAGTAGGTAGTACCCCCCTCCCCCTTGACCTTTTATACTTTTTTATATATTTTTACACTTTTATATATATTTATACTTTTATATTGTATGTATTAAGTTGCATGATGTAATATGCTGTTTCTATTGTTGAGCTGTTTTTAATTTTAAGCTTTTAAAATTTTTCACACTAGATATAAAACTTTTTATAGTAAGTATATGGCTTTAAGGATTAATTGGGCAGTTGATAGCAATGATAAGCTTGGTATAAATGCTGTGCTTTACTCTTCTTTGATTGTCTGATGAAGTGGCTGGTGCCACGAAAGCGCTCACCTCTTTTACTAATAAAGCTGTTATTCTACATAGCCGTGGCTGCTACCTCCTGCTTTGTTTTTTACTGTTCAATTTATAGTAAGGTCCCACACATTGTCAAAGATTCTTGGGAATTTTTGAGCAGGATAAAACCTCACCTGTGGAAAGATAGTGTCATATTTTTGACAACTGATGTGGTCGACCTATTTTCTTGTATACCTAGAGAAGATGGAACAACTACGTTTATCAACAGTATACAGAGGTATACACAAATGGAATGGCAGAAAGTTGTTTTATTGGAAGATTTTATGGGTGTTGTGCTGTATAGTAATTATATATATTATGATGGTGAACATTATAGACAGATTTGAGGTGTTGCTATGGGGGCCGAGTGTGCCCCTATGTTTGCAAACCTTGTCTTGTTAGATTGGGAGGATGAACACATGTTCACCAATGAATGGTACCAGTTCATTAGTTGTTACATCAGATTTTTGGACGATATATTTATATTGTGGACTGGTACCATGGACGAAATAGTATTATTTTTAGACTATCTCAACACTTCCAGCCCATACTTAAAATTTACCCACAAATGTGACAAAATAGGTATATCATATCTTGATACATACATCTATACTACGAGTAAAGGTTGTAGGTCAAGGATATATAGAAAAGATACTTTTAGTAATACCTACCTGGAATATTCCAGTAATCATCCATGGAAGCGAAAGAAAAGTATAAGCAAGGGGCAATGTATCAGAGCAGCCCGGACGACATCGGACTATTCGGAGATGGTTAAAGAAACTGACCATATAGGAAACATGCTTAGAGAAAGGGGGTACCCCAATGAAATTATTAGTGATGTTACAGGGTATGTTAAAAGAGAATGGGGGAAAAGTACAAACCCATACTGGGTGTGGCTATGGAGACGAACGAAGAGACTACCAATAGTAATCAAAATAATAAGAAATATAACAGGGCCTGTATATTGGGGTTCAACCCTTACGTAAATGAGGTCAAAAGTATTATACATAAAAATTGTAATATTTTGCGGTGTGATGAGGGGGTGCATAATAAACTGGGAACTGAACCACTTTTTGTATACGAGACTGGAAAGAATTTAAAAAGAAAAATTCAAAATAGTGATAGAAATAACGATACACATTCTGTAGGTACAAGTAAATGTGGACACTGCAATCAGTGTTGTGCCATACATGAGGAGCACACCCGCACTACAGACAATATCAACAAAACAACAGTAAGGTTCAGGAAGGGCAACTGTCAGACCCAGTTTGTGATTTATCTAGCCATCTGCACAAAATGTTTGTGTTTCTACGTAGGAAAAACTGAGAGCAGGTTAAGAAACCATATATATGACCATCTTTATTGTATAAGAAAGCAAGATACGAATAATGCCCTATATAGGCATATTAGGGATAGTGAGACTTGTAACACTTTCAAGTTTGCAATTGTAGAGAGTGTAAAAATTAATCCTAGAGGAGGTGACATGAAAGGTATATTGGGGGAAAGAGAAGTGAAGTGGCAAATATTATTAAATGCAGCCACTTACCCCGGATTAAATGATTGTATTCCCACTAAGCTTCTGTTAAGGGCCTAGAAAGGGTAAGAAAAAAGTTATATTTATAGTAGGGTAGGTGTTATTCCAAGTTGATTATATCCATCGAGCTACAAGTTTCCCACAGTTTTGTGTGTTTATTGTTTGATACAACTAAAGGTTGTATTTTTAACATTTTTAAGTTTTTTTTTTTATTTTATAATGTAATTTTATTATTGAATATTATGAATTTTACATCATGCGTAAACAGTAATACAACTGTTTAGTTATTTTACTACGTATTTTCATGATTTTAAATGGTTGTTATGTTATGAGAATCCATGTCAGGATGAGTCATTCAGTATCCATGAAATTAATATTCATGAGATCAAACTGATGTATCACAGGATTGGATAATTTTCATTAATTAGTACTATTTAAAGGTTGTTAGTTTGAGAAATGGTGTCCTGAAGAAGTCTATGGAGGTAGATGAAAGCGCTTAACCTGATGTACCAATAAATGACAGTTTTAGTAATTTCTGTCTCTTTCCTTGGAACCGGACACTCATTTTTCACCAGTTATATTGTATGTATTGACTGGTAAGTTTTAGATTGTTGCAAGACCCAATGATATATCAGTCTAATAGTGTGGGCTGCATAAGTTTAACTTGCATTGCTGAACTCATGCGCTGATCCTTACACAGTGGTAAGCGATATTTGTTTTCTGACAAGCACCTTCACTATGTTCAACAAAATATTGTGAAATGTAAAATAAGTGAAAATAAACATATACTGTAATATACTGTAACATATTTAACAGCAGCAGTTCAACAGAGAATCATTGCAGATTAAAACTCACCTGATGCTACTTTAGTTAGGCCCTACAAAAATGTTTTTAAAGGAAATGTTATCGGTTCCTTTATGTCATTTCAAAGATGTACTTTTCTAACTTTTTTTGAATGTCTTGCATTTGGAGATTCTCCAGTTTTCCACTGTTTTGCTATCTTTTTTCCTCTTCAGCCTATATTTAACTCACTTACGTACAGCCTTCAGTCTGCATTCTATACTTCCAAACCATGACTCTCATGGGCTTTTGCCACATCTACCTACATTATCTTGCATTTACATTAACTGTACTTGATTATCAAAGGAGGAAATAAGCCTATGTGGTCTGCCCAATAAGTGGATTTAATCCTCTACCTTCCCCCAACCCTACTTTCCTCCTAATTTCTTAACCTAGCCCTTACCCTCATGTACGTGTCAGTGCATTTCCACTTCAGAACTTATCTAGGTACCCATTCCATGTGCCTGCAACCTTCTCTGATGGAGAAGTACTTTCAGAGAACCAAGAAATAGTTCCTTAAAATCTGCTACCTGTGCTCCTTCCTCCCTCCCTCTCTCACTCTCTCCCTCTCTGTACTTCCTGTTCTAGAAAACCCTTTCACATGACATGATCTTTTGCACCGGTATTATGTTTCCCTTCCATACTATTCAAACCCTTATCACAAGAAAGTCTGAACAAAGCCTAAAATAATGGGGTGACAAAGGCCCAAAATAGTGACAGATTTGAAATATTGTTCTTATAAACTTATAAAGTTGCTAAATAACAGGATTTGAGTTAAAATCCATTATTCTGAAGAATACAGCATCTGATATCTAAATTTGTGTCATTATTTAGTGACTTCTATCATCAATGGTTTGTCCCCAAACCACACATTTTATTAAGAGGAGATCAAAAATATGAAGCAAAAATCTAGACATTCTGTGAAAAGTTGGACAGTTGAGAGCTATGTTCCCCTCTGTCCCTTCCTGTTCTGGACAACCCTTGCACATCTCCCTGCCATGACCTTAAGCAGCAATATATCATGTCCTCTCTGTCTCTGCTGATCTTAACTGAGAACGTTCTAGCTCCTCTGTTCAGTAGTCATATTCCTTCCCCTTCATTCTCTGGATTTTTTGGGTGGTTGTCTTTAGGATTCCTTCCAGGAGCCATATGTGTGTCCCCCAGTATAGCCACCAGAATAGGAAATAATACTCAAGGCCCGGTCTGACAATAGTACCAAAGCGGTATTATCCCATTGCATCTGGAGTCTATCCTTCTGAGAAGGGGCCTTGGTAATATGCGTGTTCTTGCCACTGCCTCTTCCTCTCCTACTGGTTATTCACTCAAGGTATGATTACCATCCAGGATCCTTTTCATGAATGTTTGCCATAATTTCCACTCCCTTCAACTGAAACATCACAACAGTGAGGCTCAGGTCAATATGTAGTTCATTTTTTATTCACTGCATCTCAACTGCCAACGTCCTGCTCACTGGGTCAGAACTTAAAAATTCTTCCTTAGTGTCTTTCCCATCCTGCAATGGTGGAGCTTTTTGTCATTAGCATATTGGCTGATACTGTTTTCTATTCAAACAGATAAATCTGAGACAAGTAAACTGAAGCGTGTTGAACACAGAACAAATTGTTGCAGTAATCCTCTAGTCAGTTTCTTAATTTCTGACATGTTGAGTCTGACCCTTACCCTTTGCATCCTGCCACTCAAACATGCATGTAGCCATTTTCTTATTATTGGTACAACACTAATCCCTCTAATTTTCCAGTCAGCCTCCTGTGTGGGACCAAGTCAAAGTCCTTGCTGAAGTCAGGCAGATCGTCTCTTCTGGTAGTCCCAAACAGAAAAATCACACAGGAATGACGCCACAGAAGAACTAGAACTTTTATTCCATTTAGCACTTTTGTCCAATGCAGAACTTCAGCAGAATAAAGTTACAGTGAACAACACTACTTTTTAAATTATAAATACCCAATGGAAAAAAACAGCAATAGTTAGATACTTAATTCCATTTAAACCGATTTAAAGAGACATTACTAAAAGCCTAACTGGAATATACTTTATCGTTTAAAAAAAGTTTAAAATTAACAATTTCATTTAATTCAGGAACCGTGACAGCCTGCATCCATGACTGCCACAAAGTTTCCCTTTTCTCAAGATAATTCTTGAACAGAAAAATAAAATTTCTTAAAAAGTTTGTAAACCTGAGTATGTTTGATAAGAGCATTATTTACACATTTTAATTTAACACAATATAAATGTTCCTTAATCCTTTTATATAACTTACGGGTAGTCATGTCCACATAAAATGCATCACACTGTGAACAGATAGCAAAATATACTACAACGACAGAATTACAATCAAAATGCTCATTAATCTTAAACAACCTATGAAAATGTGTCAAAAAATATTAGGACCATGTAATATGAAATTGCAAGCACTGCAGAAAACACATCTAAACATCCCTTCAGCTTTGTTAGTGTGCAGTATAGGTATTTTTGTGCTCTCAGACTCTAAGTACTGTTTAACAGATCTAGACCTTTTATAAATAAAACTGGGACCATAACTTATAATTTGATAAATCTTGGGATTCCCTTTAAAAATTCTCTGATTGTCCACAATAATATTCCTAATATTGGAATCATCAACTGTCATTTGTTAAACAAAACTGTTTCTGTAATTAGTTTGGTCCACTAATGACTTAATAGGATAACCAGCCAATAAAATAGGTGGAAAGGCTTCATTCTTTTTATCTATTGTCTCAGCAGCAGTACATTCAAAAGTGCTATGCTCATACCCTCAATCTGAGAACATATCAATGATATTGTCTCAGCAGCAGTACATTCAAAAGTGCTATGCTCATACCCTCAATCTGAGAACATATCAATGATATTGTCTCAGCAGCAGTACATTCGAAAGTGCTATGCTCATACCCTCAATCTGAGAACATATCAATGATATTGTCTCAGCAGCAGTACATTCAAAAGTGCTATGCTCATACCCTCAATCTGAGAACATATCAATGATATTGTCTCAGCAGCAGTACATTCAAAAGTGCTATGCTCATACCCTCAATCTGAGAACATATCAATGATATTGTCTCAGCAGCAGTACATTCAAAAGTGCTATGCTCATACCCTCAATCTGAGAACATATCAATGATATTGTCTCAGCAGCAGTACATTCAAAAGTGCTATGCTCATACCCTCAATCTGAGAACATATCAATGATATTGTCTCAGCAGCAGTACATTCAAAAGTGCTATGCTCATACCCTCAATCTGAGAACATATCAATGATATTGTCTCAGCAGCAGTACATTCAAAAGTGCTATGCTCATACCCTCAATCTGAGAACATATCAATGATATTGTCTCAGCAGCAGTACATTCAAAAGTGCTATGCTCATACCCTCAATCTGAGAACATATCAATGATATTGTCTCAGCAGCAGTACATTCAAAAGTGCTATGCTCATACCCTCAATCTGAGAACATATCAATGATATTGTCTCAGCAGCAGTACATTCAAAAGTGCTATGCTCATACCCTCAATCTGAGAACATATCAATGATATTGTCTCAGCAGCAGTACATTCAAAAGTGCTATGCTCATACCCTCAATCTGAGAACATATCAATGATATTGTCTCAGCAGCAGTACATTCAAAAGTGCTATGCTCATACCCTCAATCTGAGAACATATCAATGATATTGTCTCAGCAGCAGTACATTCAAAAGTGCTATGCTCATACCCTCAATCTGAGAACATATCAATGATATTGTCTCAGCAGCAGTACATTCAAAAGTGCTATGCTCATACCCTCAATCTGAGAACATATCAATGATATTGTCTCAGCAGCAGTACATTCAAAAGTGCTATGCTCATACCCTCAATCTGAGAACATATCAATGATATTGTCTCAGCAGCAGTACATTCAAAAGTGCTATGCTCATACCCTCAATCTGAGAACATATCAATGATATTGTCTCAGCAGCAGTACATTCAAAAGTGCTATGCTCATACCCTCAATCTGAGAACATATCAATGATATTGTCTCAGCAGCAGTACATTCAAAAGTGCTATGCTCATACCCTCAATCTGAGAACATATCAATGATATTGTCTCAGCAGCAGTACATTCAAAAGTGCTATGCTCATACCCTCAATCTGAGAACATATCAATGATATTGTCTCAGCAGCAGTACATTCAAAAGTGCTATGCTCATACCCTCAATCTGAGAACATATCAATGATATTGTCTCAGCAGCAGTACATTCAAAAGTGATATGCTCATACCCTTAATCTGAGAACATATCAATGATATTGTCTCAGCAGCAGTACATTCAAAAGTGCTATGCTCATACCCTCAATCTGAGAACATATCAATGATATTGTCTCAGCAGCAGTACATTCAAAAGTGCTATGCTCATACCCTCAATCTGAGAACATATCAATGATATTGTCTCAGCAGCAGTACATTCAAAAGTGCTATGCTCATACCCTCAATCTGAGAACATATCAATGATATTGTCTCAGCAGCAGTACATTCAAAAGTGCTATGCTCATACCCTCAATCTGAGAACATATCAATGATATTGTCTCAGCAGCAGTACATTCAAAAGTGCTATGCTCATACCCTCAATCTGAGAACATATCAATGATATTGTCTCAGCAGCAGTACAGTCGAAAGTGCTATGCTCATACCCTCAATCTGAGAACATATCAATGATATTGTCTCAGCATCAGTACATTCGAAAGTGCTATGCTCATACCCTCAATCTGAGAACATATCAATGAGTTCTTTGAGTCTATCCAAAAATTGTTTTTCATCTATAGTCAATCTCAAAAGCCTAATCATTTTTCCTCTAGGTATATTCTTTTTGATAAAATTTGGATGTGCAGTAGAATAATGTAAATAATTATTAGAAAAACATAGTTTTCTAAAGATTTTACTACAAAAATGCCTTTCTCTTTATCAAAACTGACCAGTACATCCAAATAAAGAACATTGGACCCCGTATGACCCAAAATAAAAACTATAAAATCCATACTACTATTTAATTTTAGAACAAATTGTTCAATGTCTTTACCAGGGCTATCTGTAATGAAAAATAAATTGTCCATAAATCTTTTTTAGAAAAAAACATGCTGTTGAAAAACATAAAGTTGCTTATCACTTGGGATTCCAACTATTCCATAACTAAATTAGAAAAGGATGGTGCTACAGTAGCTCCCATTGCAACATTGTTCAACTGTTGGTAATACTTTCCATTAAAAAGAAAAAAAACATATTTTTTAACATCACCTCCATCAGTAGAAAACAGCGTTAATCGTATTATTTGAAATACTGGTCAGACTGGACAAAAATAATCTAAGATATTTCAAGCCCTTATTAACATATATGTGTTTCACACTTTTTTTAAAGCTATGCTTTGCATCATGTTTCAGGAGATAAGTTTTAAATCAGATTGTAAAATGAGGCAGGGATTAGAAAGATGTACTCAATTTATTAAAATGGAGACAGCAACTGACCAAAAGTAAATCTACATATACAAGTGAATAAAAACAAAGGGCCATATTCTAAAGAAGTTACTCTGAGTGTAAGTGACTTATCCAGTTTCAGCCTGCCCTGATTCTAAAAGTCTTGCTTAGAGTGTAAGTGATTTACTGCAGTGTAAGACCTGTCTATAAACAGACTTACACTGGGGACCACATTCCAAAACAACTGCTCTTAGTGGAAGTGATTTACTGCAGTGTAAGGTCTATTGATTAACTGACTTACACCAGAAAACAGATTCCAAAACACCTGCTCTTTCTTAATTTCCCCAAATCTTTTGAGTTTCTAATACTATGACGGGAATGAACCCCATTCCTAAGACAAAATACAATTAAAGTTCATGAAATTAGTATTGTTTCAATTTTTGATGAAAGCCAAAAGTGCTATTCGCAGCACTCACAGTGTTCATAGGTGTGTACTAGGCTAATGCCCCTGGAGCCTTTACAAGCCTAGCTCAAAGGATTACCCTGGCAACATGCCACCCAACCTTAGTTCCCAGTGCCTCTGTCAAGTAGAACCACTGGAGTGATCACCGGGGTGAATTTTGTATTTCCCATCCACACATCAAGATTTCATTTGAAGATGCCCAGTGAGGTGCTCTGTTTGACATGTATGGGAAGTCTATTCTATAGCATGGGCAGTCTTTGTTGATTGTGATAATGAGGTTGATGTCTCTGGAGCATGTGGTGCAGAGGGACTGGGATTGGGATTTCTTTAGATGTAGCATTTTTAACAGAGCTGGGTCAGACATGGCTTTATAAGTTAAGCAATTGGTTGTCTGTTCTTCAGTTTGCATTTGAAAGTTGGTATCCCACAATGCTATTGGAGTGGGTGGGTTACGCAATTATGCAAATTAGATATTAATCAGAATACAGATTTGTATCTATTTTTCATGGGCCTTGTCCAGATTTTTGATGTTTCCAGGTTGAGAGGTATGAATATACCCTACACTGATCAATTACATTACAGTGACCATGAAACAGTGGCAGACCACTTTGCAATTAAGCCAGGATAAAGTACAGATTATTATTCCAGGGTGACTCTCTGTCACAATTGCTATTCTGCCTTGCCCTTAACCCATTAAGCTGATTACTTAACAGTTTAGGCCATGCCTACAATTTTGCTCCTAAAAACAACAAAGTGTTAAGACTTCTCATCTTCTCCTTGTTGATGATTTAAAACTGTATAGCTCATCAGATGAGGAACTGAAAGCACAGCTGCAGGTTATCAAAACTTTTTCAGATAATATAAGAATGTCATTTGGTCTTGATAAGTGTGCAAAAGCAACCTTTAAAGCAAGGAAACTGCAGCACCAGGAAAACATCAGTTTGGGACAAGAATGTGATATAAAAGAACTTCAGCAAGAGGGAGTATATAAATGTTTGGGAATTGATGAAGGATCAATAATAAAACATGAACAAATGCGAATAAAACTTAGTAAGGAATTCTTTAGTAGATTTAAATTAATTCTGACCACCGTTGGTATCTAAGAACAAAATCCAAGCTATAAACCAATTTGCTCTTCCTGTTCTAACTTACACTTTTGGAGTGATTGACTGTCCCCAAAATGTGTTGGATAGATTAGACAGGAAAACAAGAAGGATGCTTCATGCTCTCCAAATGATTTATAAAAATCACTGTATACCAGGATTGTGTATTCTCTTTTCTGAAGGAGGAATGGGCCTCCTTGAAACTGATTACATGTATAGACCTGCAATCGTGGGACTTCTGGTTTGATTTCGATTCCTGCTTGACGCCAATATGCTTCTACTAAATTAAGCAGAGAAGTCATCTTAGATTTTTTTCTCCTTATCTTTTAAAACTTTCACTACATTTGGGTCTTGTGAGGTCAGCAGATATGTGTGGAGTCCCACAAGGTTTTAGGTTTACATCATTACACAACAGCCCACTCATTTGGCAAGCTAATAGCAGTAAACATCAGCTAAAACACTTGCAATTTAAACTTCTGCCAGAAATCACAAGATTAAAACTGGGAGTTTAAGGAATGAATAGAGTGTATCATAATATGCTTTTTAGTAAATTTACAAACAAAGCAACATAACAATCTTTGCACTTGTTTCCTTACTTGGAGTCTTCAGTTAGTCGCTGCAGATACACTGCCATTCCCAGACCCTTCTGAAAGTTAGTTTCCATAGTGCTGTAACAGCAGTTTCCATAGTGCTGAAACAGCAATTGCCATTCCTGCTCGCATTTGAACTTCATTTCGCCGCAGAGTATAATGACCATAGTGCTGTTACTGTAACAGTCAGCAACCGTTTGTTGTTGTTCCCACTCGCATTTGAGCAGCCAGGCCAACCAGAAATGCGTGAGCTCCTTGAGCTCAATTCTGACAAGCTGGTAGCCCTGACGGAGCTGATGTCATCGTGCATGTGATGACGTCAGCTCTAACAGCGCGGAAATTAAAAAAAACAAAAGATAAAATCGGAAATGAAGGAGTGCCACTCAGGAATCGTGGCACCCATTCATTTGAATCCTAGAACTCGGTAAAAACGGAGTAATTCACCACGGTTGGGAGGTATGGGTGTATTTTATACATTTTTAAGCACTCTTTTATCCATGAATGTGGGATACTATCAAATGCTTTTTTATAGTCAATCCATGCCATACTTAAATTCTACCCCTTTTTACAGTTCTCCAGTATGACTTTATTTAACAAATGATCCTTTGTTCCATATCACTTTCTTTTATTGCCCTTTTGTTCTAATGCCATAATTGAGTTTTCCTCTAAATGACTATAAACTCTGTCGGCATCAATTCCCAAGTATAGTTTGGTCTATAATTTTTAGGGTAGCTTACAGGTTCACTCTTAAGAAGGAGCATTGTTTTGCCTGGTGTTAGCCAGGTTAGTGTCTGTTTGGGATGTGCATGTAAATAGTTCTTACTTATGGCTAAATCCTTGTGCAAAGATGTTAATAATTTTAGCCACAAGTTAGGTACGGCATCTGCACCTGGGGTTATCCACAAAAAAAAACGAAGTCAGGAAGCAAAAGGATTACGCTGCTTTTTCTTTATTTTTTACTTCTTCTGGTACCTCGGCTGCACAAGCCTTCAAGCAATAAAACAGTGCAGTTTTTTGCAATTAGAGGCTTTTCTTAACTTTGTCTCAATCTCTCTAGCTGTTAGTTCATCCCATTTCATATCCTGCATCTTTAAAGTTCTTATTCTTTCTTTTACTTCTTCTATCCATTTAGCATCTTTGATATGTTCCACAGGATCTTCATAGATACTCCTCCAAAATGTATATACGTCCTCTTTTTTGTGGTCTTTCAATTCCTTTTACCTTATTTCCCAATTCTCTATAAAACATTTTGGGTCATCAATAAACTTCCTATTTTGTACTTTTCCTTTATATTTATCTATATATCTTCTAAGTTTTTCCACTCATGCTGAAATATTTAGTTTGTTAGTTGCGATAGTGCATACTGCGGTGGTGATGCTGCGGTAGAGTTGTCACCTCACAGTAAGACTTTGTCCTGTTCAATTCTCAGCTAGAGCATCTTCTGTGTGGAGACGTGTGAATGGGGGTACCTTCGTTGAAGGTTGTGCGTCAGAGCTGGAAACTCAGCACATAAAAATCTACTGCCAATCATTAGCGGACCGGAGTTCCGCTGTGGCGACCCCTAACCGGGAAAAGCTGAAAGACACAACAACAAAGTTGCGATAGTGCATAATAGATCCTGGTCTGTTCTAATACTGTGCATTGCTTTAAACACATCTAGCTTGCTTAGTATTTTTGTTGATCTATTCTTTCTTCTATAGACTTCTAAGAATGACACTTCTTATTTTAATTGCTTTATAGTTTTTTCTATTTGATGCTTCCATGATGGTATTCGATTTCTCCTCTTCCTTTCCCTCACTATCCCGTGTTCTTGTGGTAGAAATTTATCAGTTATTAATTTAGCTGCACAGTAATATATCCTGTTTACTTCTGTTATATCGCATGGATCTCTATGGACAGTCCTAATTACTGTGTTCATTTGTTTCATCAGACTTCTGACTTTTTGGGTTTTATTGACCTTCTGCAGTCTATTTCTCCAGAGTAAGTCATTTACATCAAGAGCAAATCTTTTGGAATCAGGCTTATAGTTTTACACATTGAAAAGAATGTAAGGAGGCAAGCAAAAATACATATATAAACACATAAAATGCACTTTAATCAGAATTAAATAATGGATTAGCCATGTAAGCACTTTTTATTTAAATAAAATAACTAGGGTGGCTGAGAGAACAGTACAAGATGATTAGCATGTGGATTATTTATGTAACAATCAAAAAAATATAAAATATATATACTAGATGTGAACAGAAAGACACAAAACATATAAGGACATAAAACAAATAAATAAATAAAAAGCTGTAAAACATAATGTTACTGTTTAATGTTTAAGATGTTCTTAGAATTCAGAGCATCATTTATTAACGGTGGATTAGACTTAAGTGGCAATACTTCCCAATAAAAATTTCTTGTTCCTAATTTTAAGTCTACATCTCTTTACTTAGTATTTTGCTGTATATGTTCAAAGTCTGTAAAATATGTCATTAATATTTTTGTTCTAATGACATATACATGGTTAGAAACACAATTTATAAATGTCTGAGATGTTTTATCTACCTAAAAGTATTGATGGCCGCATCACTCCATGGCAAATATAATATTGGAACTGTTAGATGTGCTATGCGAATATAAGTCCTGCTTTAGGTAAGACAAAAACAATGCTGAGTTACTTACAAAACTGTGGTTTTACAGAGCTTACAGTGTTCTGCCCCTCCCCCTACACTTTTTAAAAGATATGGACGTTACTCCAACATTAAGTGTATGGATCGGATTCATATAGGTTATGGTGAGGAGTACATGCAGCACGATGTGAGGTTGCATTTGTAGCCATATTGTATGCTAATGAGGCAGTTTGGGGGGGCTGCATATTTTAATTATCTATATGCTGTCCTCCTCCTATGATTCCATGTACATAAGCACAGCCACTCTTTGTACTTCATGGCAATGATTAACAGTCACAGAAGAGGTAGTGCTAAGACAGGGTTAAGAGGTGTGTGCATGAGTGTAGGGCTGAAGGGCTGCATGTGTGAAGGTATGTGTGAGTGTTAGTCTGTCTGGGAGTTCTCAGTGGGGGGGGTAGTGAGAGTGCATGTTAGGTGGCATTTTGTGTATATGTGTATGTGTGTGTGTGTGTGTGTGTGTGTGTGTGTGTGTGTGTGTGTGTGTGTGTGTGTGTGTGTGTGTGTGTGTGTGTGTGTGTGTGGTGTGAATGTGAGTGTAGTGGGGGCTGTCATTCCTGCACAGACCCCTAAACTAATGAACAACTCATGCTACATTGTTGTGTTGGTGGGCAACACAGGACAACATAGATATTTATCATGCCTTAATGATACTTTCATATCATGGGGATAGGAAAGGGGGCACTAACACTGAAAAGAACTTTGAAGATACTGCATGATATGATATGATATGAGAATCTTTAATGTCTGGTATTAATGACTTAGGGCGGCAGCGGTGGTGCAGCAGTTAGCGTTGCCACCTCACAGCAAGAGGTTCTCTGGTTCAATCCTCGGCTGGGGTGCCTTCTGTGTGGAGTCTGCATGTCCTCCCTGTGGTCGTGTGGGTTTCCTAAGTGTGCTCCGGTTTGCTCCCACATCCCAAAGACATGCTGTAGGTGGATTGGACACGTTAAATTGGCCCTAGGTGTGAGTGTGTGCATGTGTGTGTGCCTTCTGTGGAAGGTTGGGCGCTGGGCTGGCAACTCGACACCATAAAACCCCACTGCCAATCATGAGCAGACAGGTGATCCATTGTGGTGACCCCTAACCGGGAAAAGCCGAAGGAAGAAGAAGAAGAAATCTTCTATGATTTACTGTATGTGGGCAGCAGAAGGAGATATTGGAGATCTTTAGACAACACAGGAACAAGTATGGAAAGAGTGAATGGGGGGACTCTGCTTTCATGATGCAGTCGGCAATACCGTTAACTACGACAGGAAGTGTTGATCTGCACTTCACAGTTAACTGCATTTCAAAGATATATACATTAGCCCATGATGAGGGCTTTCCTCAGTGCAGCTGCATCTCTAAATAACATCACTGCATTGTGAACACAGGATCTTTTTACTGCAAGTCATGGAGATCTTAATGAATCCGTGGTTTATCCTAAAAGATCTTTTAAATATTACTCCTTTTGTAACAAAGGAAATGGGCATTTTCAACTGCTGCTTTAACATCTCTTTTTATCTGTAAGTAACAACCAGATATTTTGTAATTTTTTTTAATATTAATTGCAGGAAGAAGCCCTGATGATTTAGAACATCACGGACATCCTGCAAGGAAGTGAACATCAGTATATAACCATTTCAGTTTGGTCACATTTAACATAACCTCCTTATATTTTATACCTATACACCAAAATATCCTTTCTTTAAAAATACATAAATCGTGGTTGTGTGTACAACAGAGCATAGGCCTCTCCATGATATATTTCTATGTCATGCTTGCTTACAAGAAGATACAGTATGAAAACTCGATTGTATTAAATTGTTTAAATGTTAGAGTTTTCTTTTTGAATAAGTACAACTCGGTCCTTTCCTGCTTAGACGCAATCTGTATATCTCAGATGATTCTTTGTCAGTCTACCCTATGCATAAAATTGCAGATGAGTAGATTCAATGGCATTTGATATTTATATTGACATGTACAGTTCCTAGTATGTCCATGTGTGTTGCTTTTCAGTTCTCAAAATTTCCTGCATTTTAATACTTTAGTTCTCAGTATGTGAAATATATGGATTGTCCAGCTCTGCTTGTTATTCTTTACATTCAGCCTCTGGACTACTAATTTTATGAGACGATAATAAGAAATCAAGTTGTTTCACTTCAGACAACACTTAATATTCTGTAGAATTGTTTTTTTTTTCTTTTTTTATTCTGTAGAACGTGTAGATGCCTGATTCATTACAGCTGCATTTTATAGTACTGTCTTCTATTTCAGTAATAATTTGCACATTTGTACCTTCCATACAATAGGATTTAGACCTCTTTACATTAAAAATAACTGTAATCGGTAATGAAGAAGGCAAATATTAATCCCACTGTATACATAACCCTTTTATTGGGCTACACAGGAACAATACCTGGATAAATTAATTTCCCATAGTCACAAAGAAAGCAAATAAAGGCTATGGGAATCAAAGCCTTAACTACTAAAGAGTTTAGATGTAGCAGTGCATAATCTTAAATCTTTCTACACCAAACTATCATTTTGAGATGCACAGATCTGACATTTCACTTTGATGCATTTCATACCATTCTGCTTTTGTCACTCAAGTAACTCAATGAATGTCATATTGTATATTGTTTGGTAAAAGCCAATAAAATCAAATTATCTCTTACAATCACAGTATGATGCAGACATTCATTTATTTCAGACACAGCTTTCAGAAATGCCTCTGGTGCTGAGGAAATTCCAGAGAGTAACCTCAGGAATAATAATCTGTGAAACAGAATGTCAAATGTACATAGCTCTGAGCTGGACTTATCCAACTTGATTTGTAAGATGTTTTGCTTTGAATCTAAATATGAAGCATAATCAGCAAAGGTAATGAAGCCTTACATTGTCTTCATATTCCTTTTGGTTTTAAGGTTGTTGCATTCTCAATCTGTCCTCTTTTTTAATAACAGATTTCTATCATGCTTATAATTGCATTTCTTGTTTTAGCCCTGATTCTGATCAATGTCAAAAACATTTCCATAATCTCTTAGATGTAATGAAAACATAATAGTTTGCTATGATGTATGCTTCTTCTTATAAGATGGGGAGACAATGACAGAGATAACCCCTATAATGCTGTGTCTTTATTCAAAAATCAAGAGACAGCAGCTCAATAGTGGAGTGTCTCATTTCTTCATGTTTTTTTCTTTTGTAAAATTTGTACCATTCTCTCCACCTGACCATTACAGTGTGTGTAATACACATATAATGTAGTCTGAATTCCAAATCTGTAGCATTTAAAAGAAGCATTAGTAAACTTGTAGACTACTATTTGATATAATATGTTCTTGTATACCATGATGTGAAATACTTTTCAGGAACATTTCTAATACTATACTTTGTCACCTTCTTTAGCTGCAAAACTTAGAATTATTTAGAACCATAATATACACAAAGTAAGCAATTATGGTCTTTTTATTACAAGAAAAAAAAACACTTGTATTTTGTTCTATCATAGTCCTGGTATATCTTATGGAATCATCTCTTCTTCAGCACTCAGTTTTAGAAGGTACCAAAATAAAGCAGGCAAAGGAACACCAAAGGTCCAGCATGGCACACAAAACCAGAAAATGCAATATAACCCACACAAACTACCAGGCTATAAAAAGAGCAAAATTTAATATAAATTGATCAAAACAGTAAAGTATAAAAGGTGTAAGATGTGACAACCCTTTTTTTTAGTTTTAGGTGTAATAGCAATCTGAAACATATGCTTTGTTGTTGTTGTGTCTTTCGGCTTTTCCCGGTTAGGGGTCGCCACAGCAGAACTCCGGTCTGCTAATGATTGACAGTAGATTTTTATGTGCCGAGTTGCCAGCCCTAATGCACAACCTTCAACGAAGGTACGCCAATTCACACATGTCTCCAGACAGAAGACGGTCTAGCTGAGAATCAAACGAGACAACGTCTTACTGTCAGGTGACAGCGCTACCAGAGCACCACCACCGCAGTTGAAACATATGCTTTGTATTAACTATAATTTGAAAACTGAAGTAGTCACATTCATGTAGATGCTGCAAAGCCTGTACATTAATATTGACTAGCAACATCTTTGTGCACCCAACTACTCAGAAAAAGTATTCTCCAAAGTTGTATGCTGACTGTCAGACAAGTAATGTGATCTATTTAGCTAAGTGCAATTTCTGCATATCTTTCTATGTGGGCAAGACTAATTGTCATCTAAAGGAGCGGATCTTAGAGCATTTATCTGCCTTACAATTACAAATGTAGCACAATGCTTTGTTCCAGCATGTTAAAAATAATAAAAGACATTCCTTCTCTTTTTTAGTGCTACAGATAGTAAAAGAGAATCCTAGAGGGGGCAATATGTTTAATTTCACTGAGGCACATGAAATTCAATGGATAATTAAACTTCAGGCATACAGAAGCCCTGGTTTGAATGGGATGATCCTGCTTAAACCACTTTTGAAGGGGCGTAGACTGCAATGATGATTTTGATTGTCTTATAGTCATTTAAAGGGCTTGTATTCAATACCAATAGACAATCAGAAGAAGTTACATCATTCTACAAGCACTAATTTTTTTATTCTACTTTTTATCTGCTATGCTTTTGATCAATTTATATTACATTTTGCCTCTTGATGGTTTGTGTGGGTTATATTGCATTTTTGCTTTTAGAAGGTTGTACGTGTACCACAGCAATGAACTACATTTCCGATGTAAGCTGACATTTTAGTTAACAGACTATATGTTGCTTTTCATTTCTTTGCCTTTAGCCATGCCTAGATGAATGGTTTTATGTATTGTATAAACCACAGATTCTTCCATCACACTTGGAATAATGTGTTTTTCATCTGAGCAACATTTTTTGCCCACATGATAGTTCTTCTCTTCACATGCAAATACAAGCAAATACTCTGATGAAATGTAAGTACTTGCCTTTGCCCCGAAAACTTTATTTCAGCTTTTGCATCTCTGCATCATTATGTGTTTGTCTTGTAAGCTCAGTTAACTAATCAGCAAAAGTATTTTTCTGTGTTACAACCCAGAATAATTTTAAGGCACATTTAAACAGAACCATTTTTTTAACTTACAAATATCCACTTGGTTGTTCAACTAAATTCATATAATTTCCAAGTATATATTGATATAATATAATTTCAGAGTTAACAGCATTCAATGGAGTTGCATGAAAAAATGTTTTATAAATAATTTGCAGTTGTTTGTAACATGGCTCTGTGGTAACAGCTCTAACATAGATGCATTCATGCAATGTTTTACATTTAGAGCCAACTGTAAATATTTATTTTGTTACCTCGGTCAAAGCTCTTGAACCATATGCAAAAAAAAAATGAAATATAAGCTGATAAGTATATTTTTGGCACTTTTAACTGCTCAAAGTTATGCACTATTCTAATTTTTGCTTGCTTGATTTAGATATAATATATTTGCTGACTTCTGATCTGTGCTGAAATTGCTGTTTTTCTCCCACCCTTATTCCTGCTGTGTTGAATATTGGTCTAACGTTTGTGTTTTATCTGATTGTCTCAAGGCTTGATGGTACAAATAATATTCCCTGTTTGTAAATCTCTGCATTCATGGCTAGAAACTCCTTGTGTTCTGACTGAGAGTGCTTCTCAAACAATTTGAAATATAAGCTGATAAGTATATTTTTGGCACTTTTTACTGTTCAAAGTTCTTCACTGTTCTAATTTTTGCTTGATTGATTTAGATACATTTGCTGGCTTCTGATCTGTGCTGAAATTTATGTTTTTTCTCCCACCCTTATTCCTGCTGTGTTAAATACTGGTCTAACAGCTTGTGTGTTCTTATACTTGGTGGCTTTGCAGTTGCCCACTCCTACTGTATATTTGATCTGGGTGACTCCTCCCATTCTAATGTCATTAGCTCATTTTACCTAATACAGAGAGAACATTTGAGAAGGCCAACCCACTTAGGTTCTTAACCTTGAATTATCTTCTGCTCCTCCTTTCTGCCTTTCCACTTTACTAAAAAAAAAAAACTTGGCTAAAATATCCTTGTGTTCTGACTGAGTGTGCTTCTCAGCTGATAGTGTGCTAGCTTGCACTGCACTTGGATTGTTTTTATTGCTGTTTTAGCTGCCTTTCTGTAAAAAAAAATCTAAGCTTGTTTCCTGCCTTTCCTGAAACTAGTCTAGTCTAGATACAGATTTCCTGTATCCAGGACTGTTTGTAAGCTTCTAAGTCCTCCAAGCCTTTCTGTGTAGAGGGAAGCCTTCTAGCTTATCAGTGGGAGTGGTAAGCACCAGGTAGCCTATCTACCACAAAAGGAGTGGTTTCTGGCCAAGAGATAGTAGTTTATTGTCCATTTGGGCAGTTTTTTCCATCTCTTTCAACTATCTGGTTTAAAAGCTCGCATTTGCACTTGTTTCCTGCCTTTTTGTAACTAGTCTAGTCCAGATACAGATTTGCTGAATTCAGGACTGTTTCTAAGCTTCTGAGCCCCCAAACCTTCTGTGTTAGAGGGAAGCCTTCTTGCTTGTCAGTGGGAGTGGTAAGCACTAGGTAGGCTATCTACCACAAGATGAGTGTTTTCTGGCCCAGAAATTGTAGTTTATTGGCCATTTGGGCAGTTCTTCCATCTCTTAATTTTATGGTTTAAAAGACTGCATTTGTGCTTTTCCTGCCTTTCCTGTAACTAGTCTAGTCCAGATACAGATTTGCTGTATTCAGGACTGTATGTAAGCTTCTGAGGACTGTATGTAAGCTTCTGAGCCCCCCCCAAGCCTTTCTGTGTTAGAAGGAAGCCTTCTAGCTTCTCAGAGGGAGTGGTAAGCACTAGGTAGCCTATCTTCCACAAGAGGTGTGGTTTCTGGCCTAGAAATTGTAGTTTATTGGTCGTTTGGGTAGTTTTCCATTTCTTTCAACTTTCTGGTTTAAAAGACAGCATTTGCACTTTTCCCACCTTTCCTGTAACTAGTCTAGTCCTGATACAGATTTGCTGTATCGAACACTGTTTGTAAGCTTCTGAGCGTTGCCAAAGTTTGTTGTTCAATTTTTCCCTTAGATCTGCTAGTTCTCTCCTCTCCTGCACTTTTTACTAGCTTATTAGTCTACCACTTTACCAGACTTCTTGTAGCAATTATTGTAGCACACAAAAGTGCTACCAGCATTAAAAGTTCTACAAGGAAACAGCTCCAATACTTATTATTAATGCCCACCTCTCCAGGCATGTCTAAAGGTCAGTTCCCTGTGCTTTCTCCTATCAACCTGGTGAACTTGGGCATCCTGAGGAAATGTAGCAACTGCCTCATGTACACTGACAACCCTCTCCTCTTACCTCCCAACACTCAGACTTGCAAGAGATGCACTTATATATCCAAATTGGAAGCCACGCACTCTCCAGCCAAGACTGGAATAGCTGGTCAAGACAAGAAGGTCAACACTTGCACCACACCACATGGAACACATAGCCCTCCAGAACACACACCGGCACTGCCTTCACATAAAAACTCAAACCACACACCCACCTTTGTGGAGGCTCTCAATAAAAATCTATCAAAAAAGCAGAGACCTCCAAGGCAGAAATGCACTTGACTACCACAATGCAACACTAATCACGACACACACAACTCTTCTAAACAGTGTGCCACTCAACCAAAGCCCCAAAGGCAAAACAGCATGCCCAACACACTAATCATAGGTGACTCGATAATGAGCCACACTGATGTCCCACTCACTAGGTTGAATAAGGAGAAAGTAACAGTCAGCTGCCTGTCAGGTGCCAGGATCCGCCACATAACTCAACTCAGGTCCCTCAACAACAGATACAAATATGACTTTGTCATTGCACATGTGGGCATGAATGACCTGAGATGTACATCCCTGGAATACATGATGAGAGACATGGAGGAGCTTTCAGATTATGTAGCCCAGGCGGATATGACCCTAGCCCTGAGCAGCATCCTACCATCTCCCATAATGATACCACAGTACAAGCAGAAACTGATTTATTTCAACAATTGGCTAAGTTTCTGGTGTCATTCTCAGGGGATCAAGTATCTGTCTACCTGGGATGACATGATTGACAGATTTCGATGATTTGCCAGAGATGGCCTGCATCTGTCACCCCTGGGCTTCCGGATACTGGCCAAGGCTCTTGCCACCCCTATAGTGCCTTTTTTAGGCAGTGTTCCAAAGATCAAATTACCACCGTAACAGCTACAAACAAATGCAATCTGAGGGTCATGCTGCTCAATGCTAGATGTCTAAATCTCAAAATGCACTCATTCGAAGCACTCCTTAAAATGGAGAACATTGACATTTGTGCTGTAACAGAGACCTGGTTCAAGGCAGCAGAAAACATCCCTGCACTACCAGGTTACAACTCATTCCACACCTTTTGGCCCCAGAACCTGGACCAAAGCTCCAAAGGTGGTGATGTTTCCATATTCCTAAAGGATGCGCATATCTCCAGACTGGTAGCCCAACATAACACATCTGAAATACTTCAGGTGCAGCTAACATTGGGTAAGACAGCAGTTCAGGTTGTAGCCTGCTATAGGTCCCCAGCCATATCCCAAGACTCACACTCCACATTCCTAAGCACCCTGGAGAATATTAGGGTCCAACCTAACACCCTCATACTGAGCAACTTTAACTACCCCTCCATTAACTGGAAAAGCTACTCATGTACCAATAAACTTGCCCAATGTTTCCTGGAATTCATTAATTACAATGCCCTGGACCAGCTCATTCTTACCACCACTAGAGGTAGCAATATCCTTGACCTGGTCATTACCAACATGGGTGACCACTGCTCTACACCAGTAGTCAACTCCTCCCTGATTAGATCCAACCACAAACTAATCACCTTGGATATCCACATCTCCCGCCCCCAAAGGAAACCACCATGAAAAACTTCTCCAAAGCTAACTTTGGGCTCCTAAAAACAGAGGTAGCTAACTTCACAGCACCCATGCAAATGGAGAATAGTTGCATGAATCATACACCAATGCACTGTACAAACATGTACACAAATGCATGGATCTCACCATACCCAATACAGCCAATATGCTCTCCTGCAAAAAAAGGAAGCCAATATGGTAGTTCCCTGCCAGAAACAAACTCTACAACAGAAGGAGAAAATTGATGCAAAATAAGGAGAAGTCCCAACACTGGAAAAACTCCCTTATCAACCTCAACAAAAGTTGAGATCCCTCTTCAAATCCTCCAAAACTAGGTATGAAAACAGCATTGTAGCAGATAGTAAAGACAACCACAATGCCTTCTATAGTTATGTAAGGAATCTCCACAGCAATACCCAGATTTGCTCTGAGCTACTGCACAATGGTACCTACTATAGTAAGCCAACAGATATTGCCAATATACTGGCAGACAGACTCAGTGCCAACTTAAGACCTCCACCTCCAGGACCAATCACAATACCAGTAGATTACCAGGCACCCAGTATTACTGCTGCACAGGTTAAAACAGCATTATCCAAGGCCAAGAATACAGCTTCTATGGGACTTGACAATATCCCTGGCTGTGGTCTATATGAACTACAGAGTAAACTTGCACCTCACCTGTGTGTCCTGTTCAATCACAGCCTCACCGCAGGCCTTGTCTCTACCAAATAGCACACTGCTACAGTCATCCCTCTCCACAAAGGAGTGACTACAGACCCTGGTAACTATCACCCCCATTAGCCTGACAAGTCTAATATGCAAAGCTATGGAACACATCATCATGGACCTAATAAACAAGGATAAAGGGAATCTCCAAACTCAGGATCCCGCACAGTTTGGTTTTGTGAAGGGTAGATCATGCCTGCTCAACTTGGTCAACTTCTTTGAGTCAGTCACCAGAGCTGTGAATGAAGGCAAGGTGGTTCATATAGCCTACCTTGATCTGGCCAAAGCCTTTGATACCATTTCCCACTCAGGAATCATAGAAAAACTCACTAAGGTAGGCATCAACCCCTATATCACTAGTTGGGTTGCAAACTGGCTCACAGACAGAACCCACAGTGTGAAAGTAGCTGACTCCAAGTCAGACTACCAACCAGTCATGAATGGAGTCCCACAGGGTTCATCCCCGAGTCCTCCCTGTTTGGTATCTACTTCTCTGAACCTATGAATGGATGTAATATTCCAAAATTCCTAGTTGAGTAGCATCCAGCTGAGCAATAACTGGTTGGGACACCATGAAATGTAAAGATTAACAATATTTTCCAACATTTCAAAACTTCTGTTTTGCTGTGATGATTAAAATCAATTGACATCATGCTCTAGTAGCATTCAAATTGGTGCTGTAAATATCTTGTATGGTGAGAATGAAATATCACCAGTCCATTATCCAAAACAGATTAATTAATGCAACAATGGAAACTGTTCAAAAATAATATAGACCCATACTGTTACAATCAACTTAGCATTAAGTGTTTTTACATTTCACTTAACATTTTTAAACGGTTGTAATAAACCGTATGTTTTTGGATGCATTGTTATATAAATCATTTGCTAGCAGGGTAAGGACAAAACTTGGTCACAAGAAGGTTATGAGTAATTCAGGTAAGAAACATATTTTTGTGGTGCACGTATTTAAAATCAGAGAATTCAAATGGCAGGTATTTTTCAATGTTATGTCTTCAAGTTTATATGATGGCATACATTTTAAATGTGTTGTAAAGTACATGTTGATAAAATAATGAATTTTAATGATGAAGTTTTTAAAACTTTTGCTGAATCTTGTGTTGTTGTGTGATTTTTTTTACAAAAGTTTAAATTGGATATAATGTCTTAAGATTTTGGCTGAAGTGGTCACTATTAAGTGTTAAATTATTAAGAATCATATAGAATTAGAGTTGTTGTAAAGTTTCTGCATATTAGATATAGCTTTGATATTCCCAGCATGTGTTTTAAGAGCTTTAAAATTATGATGTGCATACTTGATGTGTATTTATGTTTCATACCATTCTGTCTTAAAATATCAATTAACTTCAGCAGTTTTACATTGTGTTCTGGTTTGGCAGAAGTCCATACAAGCAGGTTATCTGTGATGTTAACAGCACAATCTAGGCTTTCAGTTTTTTTAGTTATGGGTCTGCTGGGTATATATCAAAAAGTAACACCAAGAGTCTGTATCTGTCCAAGAAAGTGTTAGAAGTACATAGTTTTCTGTTGCACTCATGCAGCCATGCATGTCTAACTAAAAAGCACAACATTAGGCATGTCTGAAACCACTTCCTCATTCGGCTGCAGCAGTTAATGTGCCCCTTTCATCCATCTTTCCATCTTGGGCATCAATGCATATCTTTATTGTGCCTGTCTTCACTATAGACATCACTCTAATACCTATTCAGTTTGATTAATTTCATTTAGAGACAGAATCCTTTTTAATTCCTGCTCAGTTCTCTCCCTAGCTTCTATTGGTACTCTCCTAACCACATACATCACAGGTGGTGCCTCTGGAAATTTTAGTTATATTTTCGTAACACACATTTAAAGCCAGTAAGACAATCAGCATACTTCTATAAGATACAATCAGAGTCTGTGTAAGACAAATGTGTGCTATTTTCATACTGTTTAAATTGAATATGTTTAACAAAGCCCCCACTTAATTTCATATTATATTGTTTAGTTTTACTTTAATATTGCTTAGTAAAACAAAAGTAAGTGGGGGGCTTCACCCCCACACCTCCCATTGTAGGGGGTTGTGCCTCCCACACACCCCTAACTATGTATTTTAACTCCAGGGTCGCACTACAGTGGGGAAGGGGGCATATCCCATTTACTTGCCAATAATACTTGTCGGTCAAATGAAGTGTCGATCAAATGAAATTTCGGTCAAATGAGGTCGGGCAAATGGGTGTCGGGCAACCGGAAATTAGGGCAAATAAAGTAGATCCATATATATATATATATATATATATATATGGGTCTACTTTGATAGAACACACATTTCACTGAAACTCATTTCATTGTAGCCTCATTTCACTGAAAATGAATTGCCTGAGCACAATTCACTGAAAGCTCACTTCACACTGAAAACTCATTTGACTGAAACTCATTTCATCTAAAAAGGTATATGCCCTATTCGCCACTGTAGTGCAATCCCTGGTTAGTATATATAGTAAGGGGTGTGTGGGGGCACACCCCCCACATTGAGGGTGTGTGGGGGGCATAGCCCCCTACCTATTTTAAATGTTGTAAACCATAGACATGGATACTTACAGGTCAAATTAATATCTCTTTCCAGAGGATAATATATACCCAAACTACAAGGGGGGCTACAGTCCCCACACCCCCATAAAATCATGCAAAGCTTGTCACATTTCTAGTAACCTCAAATACTTGGATAAGTTGCTGCACTTTCTAAAGATGATATCAAGAGCTTAAGCTTATGCTTTTCTTTTTTTTGTATTCACAAGCAAGCAAATTCTAATCCAGAGGTTTCAATCTATGATTTGATTAAGTCTATAAAGTCTATAAGTCTATTCAGACTGACACCAATACCAGACAAATTAAGAATTTTAAATAAAGATCACAGTATTATTTTATATTCCGAGTCATTATCAAGATTGAAATTGATATTTGTGCCTGAATGATTATCACGTTTGACCAAAATGTACTGTCAGTGTTCAGTGTGCTATAATTACATATTTTTAATATACCTATAAGCACTTTAGCTTTTGTTTTTTCATTACACTCAAAACAATATATATCTTGAAAATTAACTGTATTTCTTAATTTTCAAATTTTTACAACATGACTGCAACTGCCAAAAGCCCTGCAAACTTTGATACATGGATCCTAGTATCAGACCCTTGCAAATACTCCACTAAAGGTACAATGATAGACTGTCTCAGTGATCATATCCCAATGTATATGACCAGACATCTCACACATCCAGTTAAACAGCATATTTATGAAGTAACACAAAACCTTTCCATGTTTAGCCCAGAAATGTTCATTAGTACACTATCATCTATTAATTGGAAGATCATAAAAACCCTTCCCTTACACAATACTGTAAATGAATTCAATACAGCTTTTCTAAATATCCTAAATAGCCTTGCACCTCCTAGAAGGAAGAGATTAAAAACAAATAATGCAATTTGGCTATCCAAAAAGATTGGAATGCTAATGCAGGATAGAGAAAAAGTGACGAAAGGAAGGCAATAATATAAAATACCTCAATATCTTGAAAACTTCCAAATGCTTCACAATCATAATAAACAATAAATAAATGAAGACAAAAAATATACTATAATAACTTTCAGAATAATGCTAAGGACAACCCTAAAAAAATTTGGACATCCATTAAAGAAATTTTACATCCCGGCCAAAAATTCATCCCCGTCCCCTCTCCCAGTAATTCACCACTTGAAACTGCAATTCATTTCAACTCTTATTTCATAGACAGTATAACATCTCTAACCAAGGATTCCACAACATCTAATCCCAACCCTGCCTGACAGCCACATATCACATATCACCACATCTATTTTCACCTTCAAACCTGAGCCTACATCCTAAATAAAACCACTCTTAAACAAACAAACTGTGCTCTTCTTCAGCTGATGATCTTCCAAGTAAGTACCTAAAAATAGCAGCCAATAGCACTGCCTATCCTGTCTCAATCCTAATAAACAGGTCAATCCAGGAATCCCACATTCTATCTCTCTCTGTAAAAAAGTCACACATTATCCCTGTTCACAAAGGAAGAAATTCAACAAACATTAATAACTTTAGACATACAGCAATCTTATCTCCCCTCACCAAAGTACTTTAAAAATGTATTCAAACAATTGCTATACTATCTCTTGCAGGAAAAACTCTTAATCCCCTACACATGGCTTCCATCCTTCCCGTAGTACTATCACTGCCTTTCTTATCTATATAAATACTATCAATAATGCTACAGATAACAACAACTAGCCTGTTCTTTATTTCTAGACTTGCCTAAAGAATTCAACACAGTTTGTCACATCAAACTTCAACTTCAAATGCCCTCACTAGGTCTCACTCAGCCCACCCTTCTGTGGTTTAAAAGCTACTTGTCCAGTAGGTGCTAGTAAAATGACACTCCATGCTCTCGCCTTATCTCCCAGTCACCAATAGTGTACCACAAGGCTCTGCCTTTCATCCCCTCCTCTAACATTTTCACCAACACCCTCTATACAACCACACAACAAACCCCCCTAATACAATGCACATGATTCCACTCTCATTTACACATCTGGCAACATGGTACACTTCCAAAAAGTTACTCAGTAAGCTTTTACAGCCACTGAAACAAGGCTTTGTAACTCACTCCTACTCATCCCAAAAAGACAAAATTATTACTTTCCCCCTGAATCCCTCTCTAATGAAAAAACAAAATTTAAAGTCTTTTCTCCTGATAATATAACCATTGCAGTCACTTCTCATAAAAAATTATTAGGGGTATTAGTGGATAATAATCTTACATTAGCCTCCATATGCTAAATTACATAAGAAAACTCATGAAAAACTAAGGATGCTTTAGAGAACCAAAAACTTTCCCATCAATGCAACCAAAACTACATTTGTCATTATTTATTTCCTCCCCATATTTCTTTATGGTGCTCCCATCTTCACTAACCTTCAGGCTTCACAAAAATAAAAACTTGAACAATGCTTTAACAAAGTTGCTAAATTTTCAGCAAATACCCTTCCAGACCCCACCACTGTATAGCACTAAAAAGCCTAAATTGGTAAGAACTGTCTCATTAACTAACATATACACAGCTTCTTACCACCTATAAAATTATCCAACATCCAGCTGCCTGTCCAGCACTAAAACACATTCTAAACAATCAAGTGACCAAAAGCTCCTGTCTGTCTACAAACCTATCAAATTTTCTGGGCATTGTCTGTACTTGTACACGATTGCTAAAGCCAGAAACTCCTTACCTGTATCCTTCAGGTCAATACCCTCCCTCCCATCTTCCAAAACCACTCTGAAAGACTTCATAGACAAAATCTGACTCTGTTCTTCCTCAAAAGCAGGATAAACTAGTGCATATCCCTAAATGTGAACAAGTACCTTTTCATTCCTTATACAATCTTACTCTCTTCTTTGCTTACTTCCTTACTTCTATCAAATTCTCTCCCCTGACTTTCTCTCTAAATATACCATAAGCTTGTTTTTCCCTCACCTCATATTGTAGTTCCTGTTTGTACTTGTTACTATCTCTACAAACTGTCTAAATTTCTCTAAATATTAAATGATTGTCATATAACTTGTATTATTTCTTAACTAATGTTTTATATTATGTCTAATTTGTTATAATTATTAAAACTGCAAATGTTTTTGTTTTATTTTTTGAAGATATTATTGTTCTTAAAATGCTTTGTAATAATTTGGAGCTTTTCTCTCCAGGCCTCTGCTGAAAATGGGCTTCTACCAATTCAGACTTTCCAGGTTATCAAATGTCAGTAAATAAATGTCTCCATTGTCAATTCTCTGGTAAGTAAAACAACTTATACATGCAGCCTTATTTCTTACTACGTTTGTTTCTAGAAGCCATCTTGAACTGTTGTGTGACATCATTTCTAATTCTAGTTTATAAACTTTTTGCTTTATTTTTCTCATTTTCATTCAAGAACATTATTTTAAACAGGTTCAATTCTATGCAGCCCTTTTAATTCAATGTTCATAATTTTAGTTGCCTAGCACAGATTTGATGCTTTTTTTTGAGTGATACACGTACTTTTCCCTCCAAGTCCACCTTTGAAATTACAATTAACAATAGTACATACACTTTTCTTAACAGAGATTCACGCAAGACACCAAACTTGTAGTCTTTTGTTCTGATTTTGGAAGAGGTACACAAACAGCTAGAGCTTCTTAACCACTGGAAAGGAATGAATGTCTTATACATGGAAGATTTTTTTTTTATTTTTTATTTTATTTATTTATTTATTTATTTTTTTGTTCTAAGTTACAATATGCTTGGCATTTTTCTCCCATTACTAACTTGTCTATTTTCTCCTGTTTGAGGTCAGAAGCATTGTGCAACTTTATGCTCGCTCATCTCTGATATTTACATATTGGACTTTTTATAGCTTTTCTGCAGTATGACTCACTCTGAGGTACAGCTCAAGCACTGAAATTCAAAGCTCGCACAATCAAACAAGTTACTCTTTCTCAGAATTTGTGAAGTCTTTAAAGCATACATATGACAAGGAAGCAGGATTAATAAAGCTGAGATCTACCAATAAATTTATGAATAGTTGATATAGTCTTAACATTTCAGAATTACTAGAAATATTTGCTAATGAATAATATAACATTTATTTTCTTTAATTTTCATTCTATCTCTCTTTCATTTTACTTTATTATATTGTTCCTTTGTGATTGTTTAGTTTCTAAAGATGCTATGATAATGTTACATTAATAAGAAGATTTTATAGATACAAGTAAATATTATATGTAGTTAATACATGTTATACAAATTAATCTTTTACATGGAAATGTTTTTGATTGAAAATAATCTGAAGTGAAATGATTCTCTGCCTATATCATGTTATGTCTATTGCAAAATACTATTATAAAGAAATCAGTTACAGTTTCAACCAATACAGATATAAAAGAAAAAGTTACTATACAGCTTCAAAGTCATTGGGGGTTGAAGGGTAGATATGTTGAATCAAATAGTTTTTTGCTGATGTAATTTTAAAGAGAATGGTTTATTTCTTTTTAATGCATACATATAATAAAACATGGGCGAAAGTAAATAAGAAAACATTTTTACAAGTACAAATGTCAGACAGGAAATTAGACATTAATATCGGTATCTGTGGTATACTACATACATCAAAATTTGTTTTGTGACATTTGACTTTGAAATGCAAAACAGAAAATATTTGCAGGCTGGCTCCATCTGGCTTCTACAGTAGTAATATCACCCAAGGGAAATGAACTTATTCTCATCTTCTTCTCAGCTTCAGAAATTTTAGAACAGCTGTTCAGCAAGCAGGTAGCATCTGTTGTCATAAACTGGAATTTTCTTCTGGCACCATATATGGCAGAGATGTTTTGTGGAATATAGTCAGGAATGGCCTATAAATGCAGAAAGCTAAACAACAAGGTGCATCCATTCTTAATGCTTTACTGACACTGAGGCAGTGCCATAGCATAGAGGGATAAAACCCCAACTAAAGCCCAGGCAGGTCAGGTTCAATTAGCATCTAAAGAATATCATGTATCAGCAGGAAGGGATAGGTGAGCCCATCGGGGGGGAGACTGCTTATCATTGCTGAAGAGAGGGGTAGTCCACAGAGGGAAAGAATATGTGGATGTTGTTGAAGAATGCAGGGGTAGAGATGGAGAAATAATGAGAGGTCATAATGGCCCCAGTCAGAGGCAGAAGCAGTTGGTGGCACCGGCCTCCAGGATGCTGTTGAAATTCATATTGGCCCCAGGTCACTTGGAAAAGTCCAAGGACAAAGGAGGAGCTGGTAGACCAGGCAATGGATGATGGCACAGAGACAGAATAAATGAAGCAGGAAGGATAAATGGAAAATGGCTTTACTGAAACCAAATTCCTGGTAGCATTTTATCACACTACAATTATTAACATTTAAAGAGGTATACATATATAGGTATATATATATATATATATATGCACTACAAGCTGGAAAAATTATAGATGACTAAATTCAAAAAAGGTACTTCATGTATTGCAAATTAGAACATTGTAAGTATAAGTTCCAATAAATATTTTTACATTTAGTGTGGAACAGATGAATACTGTGTTTGTTTTTTAAGTTTTCAAATACTAATCTTTTGAACAAGGTTAATTATGTGCTGGCATTTTTATGCGAGTAGGAAAAGGAAACATTTGGAAGATTATTGCTTAGGAATGGTTACAAAAGAAAGAGCTGGCAAATTAGACTGTAGTGAAAAAAAAATAATTTCAAATTGGAATAAGATACCACAAGTGTTGACTATGAATAAAAAAGTAATAACATGTCTATCCCACATCAAATACTTACACACTGAAGCTATGTTATCTAGTACTCCATTCACTGAAGGACTGCCTCATTGAAAAGTGATACATCATGAGCTCCATGAACCTTCAGCCAAAACAATCACAGTCACACACACACACACACACACACACACACACACACACACACACACACTCCCACACACACATAAAACATCCAAACCATGTTGGCATACCATGCATACTGATGTGATTGAGCAAGCAGAAAAAAAAACATGCAAGAGTGTATAGCTTACAATGTCTCTATATCAAAATGTCTGGAGTCCCAAAGAAAGAGCAAAATAATGAGGAAGCGCATGTACTAAACACCGCTCTTCTTCTTTAAAGGCCTTTTACTAAAATGTCAGCACTTACAATGCTAAGTGCTGACATACTGACAAAAAAAATCAGAAATTTAGGAGAAAAGCAAATACTGTTTGTGTTGGACCCACTTGTAGGATGTTGCTGTCATGGGGGTATCTATGACAACTCCTATTTTACAGTCATCTGCAAACCTGGTGAGCCAGTGCCCTTTGACATTAGCCTTAACTTCAGGGAAGTAGATACCAAACAGGAGTGGGCCTAACACTGGCTATTTAGGTTAATAGGTCCATAGATGTGTACTAGGCTAATGGCCACTAGGGCCTTTTAAGCCTATCCATGCATATCAAATCTCTGAGAAGTTCTGGTACCTTTGATAAGTGTAAGCAGGGGCTTGGGAAATAAAACATTTACAAGCAGGGGCCTTGGAGATGAACCAGGCTGCCTCTGTCCATTGGGGACATAGCTGCCAAACCAGGGATGAATTTTCTGTTCCACATCCAATTGTTCACGTTACAGATGAATTGAGTTAGAGAAGAACTCTGTTCACATAGATGAGGAGCCTGTTCCAGAGAAAGGGTAGTGTCTGGGAAACATGCATATCTCTCCAGCAGGTCTTATTTATACCACAATCAAGGTTTACATCTTTAGAATAGCTATTTATAGATGAATAAATAGGTAGTGGAGTATTTTACATGTGCTACTACATTTTCAAAAAAAATGAGAGCCAGCATCAAAACTGCTCCAGGTTCCATAACTTAAGAAAAAATTTAGGTAGCAAAGCGTATAAAACAACAAATGAAAATGGACATGAAAATGCCTATTTTTATCAAGAAATTGGAAAGAATTACAGCTGTCAAATGAGGTTTGGGAACAAACCAGTTTGGCCTGGGACATCTTCGTCAAATGAGGTTTGGGAACAAACCAGTTTGGCCTGGGACATCTTCAGGTGAGGATCAGGTAGGAATAGTAATATAAGTTAGTGTGGTGGGCAAGAGAGTTAGCGTGGTGGGGATGGAGGGGTTAAATTGGGGAATTAGGAGGGTTGGGAGGACATGATTTAAGTGTGAGGAGGGTTTTAACTGGTTTTGTGTGAGTGTAAATGGTTAAGGGATCTGATTTAGGTGTGAACTTGTTACCCACCCTTCCTCCCTCTTTTAGGAACATTGAAGATTGTGTGGTTGTTTTATAGGTTTAGTGTTTAGGTGGAGAAGAGGGATAGGTTTGTCCCTCTTCTGTTCCCCTTCTGGTGTTGGATGTTTGATTCAATGAGACAGGAAATGAAAGGGAGTGATGGGATGCTGCTTTGTAAGTAAAGTAAGTGAGTGAAGGTGAGGACGCTGCTTGATAAGTAAAAATAAGCAAGCAGAGGTGAAGATGCTGCTTATTTGGTTAGGGTGAGTGAGGCTACACTGCCCTAGTAAAGAATATTCAAGGATATTCATGCTGTGATCAATAAATTAAACTATGGTTCAATAAAGTTATGTTTATGGAAGTTTAATAAAAGTCATCAAATGTCATTTGGTGTGGTGTGTTTATTGAAGGGGACCAGTAGAAACTAACTTATAATATTAATAAATAAAATGCATGTAGAATAAGAAAAGTGATTAACTCAAAACCTATATAAATGTAAATGAAGACAGAAAGTAACAATTTGAGAAAGGTTTGATTTGCGATAAGAGTCATACCCAAAAAGGAGAAAGCATGTAGCAAAGGAGGTAATGATGTATGTAATATTAATGGCATTGTAAATGTGTGTTGGGAGCTCATATAACAAAACAGCAATAAATGCTGAGTGTACAAAGACATTGGAAATGTTGGTTACATTGTTCTAAGTTAACTGATTTAAATAGTATCACTGCTTATCAGTTCATACCACTACCATCACAGGATACTGGAAAAGTTCTAAATATAATCAACAATTACCTAGTAGACTGGCACAGGGAAGTCATTATTAAACAAGAAACAAGAGAAATGAATAAAAAATATAGGAGTTAGCTAAACAAGAAATAAATAGTCTGAGTAAAAAAAAAAAAAAACAAGAGTTATCCTATGACGCTATCAGAGAAAGTGTTAATTGAATTAATAATTATTATGAACTAAAATGAAGAAGATAGAATGACTCATACACTGATAATAAACAGAAGAAACAAAAAGGTAAATGACTACATAATAATATTAAAATCACAACAGAAAAACACATACTGAAGAGAAAATAGAGAAAAATATTTAGCCATTAGGAAAACATCTACACATGAAGGAGTAAACATAAGGAAAAGGTGAAGGAAATGAATGAAAATAATAAATAATAAATAATAATAATACATAATAAATAATAATAATACATAATAAAGAAGTGTAAGAAAACAGGGACCATCCCAACTAAAGGGTAAGAAGGTCACAAAGACAAGCCATTCTGCAGAAACCACAATAAAGACTTAACCAAGTGCAATACCTTAAACCTTCCATATTGGAAGCACTTGGGGTATATGCAAATGACCCTTTAAGGACATTATCAGTGATTCAGCTCCATGGCTTCTGAATGCCCATAATCATTTACTTAATACGTGTTTATGAGTAAATTCCAGTCAATGATGCCAAACCCCACTAGCTGTACACATAACATGCTTTGGACTTTCTTTGACCTCGACAGTACAAACATAATAATAAAGAAAGGTTATAGAATAACAATATGTACCAATCAAAAGTTGAGTTTCAGATTATAGGTGACTGCATTATAAAAGGTTATTTCCGCCTACTTCTGCAAAGAAAACACCTTGCATAACATGGAAACGTTTACCAGAGACTCTTGCCAATGATATAAATATGTGCTGTCATACTCTTGTCTTATGAGAAGAATATAAAATTTATAGTAATTCATGGAGTAGTTTATGAATTCAGAAAATTCAGTTTCATACTCAGAAAAAAGGAAATCTCAGACTTAACAAGTATCTCACAATGAAAGATGTCCAGCTTTCCTCTTCTAGTTTCATCCAAGGGAAGGGGGATCCTATTCTCTAAACTGGAAAATCAAGAGAAATTTGTTATATAAAATGGTCGCAATTACAAAGCTTAATCAGAAATGGTAAACAGAAGTTCTCACTTGAATAAGGATATACTAGTTTCCCCATTACCTCAACAAGTAGACTGTGAGGTAAGATTACTGCTAACTCATGTCTGACATCTAAATAATAAAATGTCCACCATAACAAACACGTACATGGAAGTCATTTAGCTGTCAGTACAGAATCTTGGCTGATAGCGATACAAGATCAGTAGAGTGGTTTGATGATCACACTTCATTCAAGTATAATAGGAAATTAATAAAACAAATGGAGGTATGATAAACTATCTTATGGAAATCAAACATGTAAATGCTTTGAAGGTCCTTAGTATAGTTAATGGACTTCAATTTTAATAGTGTCACAATAACTATAATATATAACAGGGAAAATAGCCAATAGAGGAACTGCCAACATTCAAAAACATCTATTTCATGACTTAATATATTTTAAGTGCCATTTTAATATCCTCAAAATATAAATTATGAAGATTTACATTTGCTTAAGACAAATGTAAATAAAAAGATAATTCCTGAAAAAAAAGTTGTTTACCATACTAATTTAAAATAAACTAGATTTGGGCAAATAATCAAATAAACTATTAATATATAAAATATTTTAGATAAAATGTATATTAAAGTAAAGAAATGAAAAAGAAATTCATCTGTATGTCCACTCTTTCATGAAGTGACCAATTGGTAATATCTGCAAAATGAGCAGTGACTAGGTAAGTGTATATATTTTAAACTGTTATATCATTGTGTTATTTATAAATTGTAGAACATACAAAAGTGTTTAGTGAGTGATAATGAAATAAAATACTAGAAGCAAAGAATACTGAACAGACTGAACAGATGTGAGCTAGCACAGAAAAAGGATCTCCTAAAATTTAATCAGAAAGGAAGCGGAACATTTCAGAAACAAAACTGTTTATTAAAGAGATTTAACTGAATGATGGGACAAAGAATACAATTTGCAGTAAATGAGAATTAATACAAATTACAATCTGAAGGAATGTATTAACAAATAAATTAAGATAGCTGTCAAGAACAATCAGCAAGACTTTGATAAAGAACATGTGGATTGACTTATAGATAACCTGAAATTATATTACAGTTGTATTACATTTATATTAAACATCTAGGAAGAGTAACCGTGCCTCTATTGCCTTAAATGATAATGGTAGAAGAGTTATTTCAACAACCTGAATCATACAATTGTTTGGGAAAAAAAACTATTATTCTGATATCTTAATACTTTTATATTAATAAGAACTTAGAGAGATCTATAGTTGTACTTTTATAATACATCTTTATATATATATATATATATATATATATATATATATATATATATATATATATATATATATACAAATTAATGGCTACTTTAAAGAAGCTAAATATAATAAAAAGCTTATAGCAAGTGAATAAATTACCAACAGGATCTTAATCTCCCTCTCCATTAAGTATAATAAAAGTTACTCTGGGAGGAAAATTTTCCAAAGAATGGAAAAGGGCAACAATAAAACGGATATGAGTTATTCAACTATTCAGATTGTACTTGAGTGATAGGTAGGTTTTGTTTATTCATTGTTTTTTATATCAGTGGTGAAGGTGATTAATGAAGTGTTGTACTTTTGAGTGTAACAGTATAAACTGAATAGATATGTTCATTTCACTTATACTCCCAATGTGTAAACACATGGTATTTGGATTTTATGAGACTGTCAGACAGTCCACCAAGGGAATGTGCCCCTTTCCCAACTGTTCTGTTATTGTGGAGTTACTATATTTAAAGTCGCAGGGTTGCAGGAAGTTTGGCCCACACCGATGTGTGTAGGGGTGTCCTGTAAACCACCGTTTTTGTAATTTCCGTGCAGTTTATGAGTCCTGTGGCTTGCTTTCCATTTGATGGTTTCTTGTTTGCTGTATTGAATTGTTGATCAAAGGGAGAGTGATAATTCAAAATATGTGCAATTAATAAATACAAATAAGAGCAACAAGAAAGATATGAAAAATAGGCATATTAATTCACTCTCTTGTTTAAGAAAATTAATGGAATGGTTAATCATGAATCAACTGGAATAAATGTTTGAAAACAGAGATAAAAAAATCTACACCATCAGACCTATTATATTGGAATATGCACAACTAGATATAATCTACATATTTATAAGATAATAACTGAAGTCATGTGTGATGTCCAGATAAATATCCCACTGAACTGCCACCAAATAATGTGACATCTCCCACTATCCTGGGTCAGTAACTAAGGAGTTTCAATCCTTACTGTGGACTCCAATGTGAGACTGTCACTTAAACAGGAGTAATATTACACAATTTTCCCCTAACAGCACAACAGGAACACACTCTATGACCTGGGACTGGACTGTATACTTCTGTCCACCACTAATGTAAATTTCAGAGCAATGTGTCCCAGTTTAAGACCTTTGATATACTCACACTTAAATAAATTCAATCTCATACATCCAAACACTTCTGGGAAAGCCTGACACCGGTGTGCAGTTGTGCCTCTTCCCCAAAAATGTATGGTAATGCTGCCACCAATCAGAGAGTCTAAATTCCCTCTTAAAGGGATGTTCAATTACAAAAATTAGATATTAAAACCAATGACAGCAAATGACCTAGACAGCTGGGCTTTTTGAGTGGCCCGGGAAGTTATCAAGGCAAGTATAAGCACTCTCCAATCACTAAAGAAAACACTGATTAACCAGCCACAATGTAAGTTAATAAAAAATATTTAATAATAAGTAAAATTATTAAAAGTATAAAACAGTAATTCCCAATAAACAAACAGAACTCAGTCAACAGGAAAATGAAATTTATACTGTAGGATAGAAATCAAACATTCAGCAAAAACTCTAAGTGATTAACTGATTACTTATAATTTTCCCATCTGACTAAAGAACACTGTCCCTGATCTAAACTGCAACAGAACTAAGGCAGGGTTTCAGTTCTTGGTGAGTCCTTTTGGGTATCTACTACATAGTACCTCTAACAATTGGCTGTTAACTGACAACTATAACTGACAACTGTCTTCAGCGGGCTGTTTTATAGACTAGCCTGTCAATTTCATATTTTGAAAATCAACCAAAAGCTAATTTCTAAAGTTCCTTCCTGTCTTTCAGATTCTGACAGTAACACATGGCAACTGTCAACCTTCCGATGACATCATCTGCAGATCAGCTGAATCTGAGATAGTTTGCCTTTGGAATCTTGCTTCACAAACATGCACAGTTAGAATTGTAAAGAAGACTCTTTTCAAACAAAAACATTCTTTTCAAACAGATCAAAAATCAGCATGCAAGAACCTATTTACAATATCATAGCAGTTATGCTGGCATATAATACACAGGTTAATCTGAAATTATGTACAGAAACTTCAGCCAAACATGCTAGCACACATGACAGTATCTAATTTCTTCACACCGTGAAAAACTTTGCAAGCAGATACCCTTTATAAATAATGACTTTACAAGCCATTTGGGTTTCATAAAACTATTTTTTAATAATCAAACTAGAAAGATTGGGATTATCATACAAACAGGCTACTTATATGAAGGACTGGCTTTCAGAAAGACAATGGATTATTAATATCAGTAACAGACAGGTTCTAGGAGCATTATGTTCAAGAAGTGTCAGTCCTGAGATCATACCTGTTTATTCCATAATGACAGATGTGTATATGGACAGCTAAGTCTTTCACTAATCTTATGCAGATGATCTTACAGTAGCCAAAATAAAGTATTTTAAGACTGCATGCCTCTATTTCTGTTTTTTTCCTGTTCTACTTTCATAATTGCTGGTACTGGATCATCCCATTTGATTATAACTTCTTAATTTTCAGTAATTCTCTGTGGTTAATGCTTTCAATGTTTCTCAGATGCTTCTATGTCGTAGTGTTTACACAATGCCCAGTGCAACACTCTGTCCACACTTCTGTGCCTTTCAGTTTTTCAGACCTCAGGCATGAGCATATTGCCTCTAGCAAAAAGATGTGTACCTGTTTTTAGTTATGCACTGAAGAACCAACATTTGCCTGTATCTCTCACTTTTTCTACACATACTGTATTATAAGGCAATGTATACTTAGTTGGCTGTCTTTTGCTGCCATTAATCTTTCATCTCTGGGTTAAAGCCATCCCTCCTTAAACATTCCTGCATCAAATATTGATCAGCGAGGGATCATTCTAGGAATTCTCTAGAAGTCTTTGTACAGCTGTGGGCTTTCCAGTTCTCTTTACTACTCTTTTCATCCTGTTCTTTTTAATTTTTGCTTTTGGTTTTAATACTTTCTGTTACTTCCTGATTTTTTTTTCTAAATCGAGTTTGATTTCCACTTCCACTCCTTTCCAAAATACTTCTGCTAATCTAAGCAAATATGGCATCTTAGACATTTTTCTTCATGATTTAGAACTTTCATTATGTTTAGATCTGATGATGCCAAGAAATATGTATGCAATCTAAAAATTGCAGACATATTCATATAACCATTCACGTAATACCAACAATAATTTGAAACACTCGGTAGTGCGGGTCAATAAAGGCTGTCTTCCTTGTGATATTGCTGTATTCACCACAACCAGAACTCCAAAATTCAACCAGATCCTCTTTATTATTACATCGACAAAGACAGATTTAGCGCTTTCATCTCCAAACACCGGAGACCTCATCAGAATCAGTTAAACAACACACCCACCCTATCTTATATACATACTCAACCCAATCAAAAACAGTTAATTAATTAATTCTATTATCTAACAATAAAGTGGCTAGCCAATAAAACAATAATGACATCGAAGGACATTTCATATTCATAAATACTTAATATAATATAAATATAGCTATAAATATAAATTCTATAACATATATAAAATGATGTGTATATATATGATTATATACACACATCAATAAAATTATATAGCTATAAATATATGTTCTATAAATACTATATATCTAGAAATGATGTGTAGAATAAATATTTAAAACCATGTAAATCCTAAAAAAGTGTATATAATTTAATTGATTAAAATATTATATTTTAAAAAAGTAAATAATCAATAAGTGTTATCATGTTGTTCTTACATATGCTTCTTAGGGTCATTAGCTAATAATTTTAGGGCTGGTGATATGGATATGTGGTCATTTTTTAGGATTTACATGGTTTTAAATATTTATTCTACACATCATTTATAGATATATAGTATTTATAGAACATATATGTATAGCTATATAATTTTATTGATGTGTATGTATACATCCATATATATTTATATTAAGTATTTATGAATATGAAATGTCCTTCAAGTTTCATTTTGTACTTATTACCTACAGTTTAATATTATTATTTACGATTATAGCTGATGTCATTATTGTTTTACTGGCTAGCCACTTTATTGTTAGATAATAGAATTAATTAACTGTTTTTGATTGGGTTGAGTATGTATATAAGATAGGGTGGGTGTGTTGTTTAACTGATTCTGATGAGGTCTCCGGTGTTTGGAGATGAAAGCTCTAAATCTGTCTTTGTCGATGTAATAATAAAGAGGATCTGGTTGAATTTTGGAGTTCTGGTTGTGGTGAATACAGCAATATCACAAGGAAGACAGCAGCCTTTGGACAAAGACTACCGAAAGTGTTTCAAATTATTGTTGACATATTCATATAGCCTAATTCAAGGAGTTATTTGAGGTATTGGAGTGTGGTTACTGTAAAGGACTGGTGAGGTAGCAGTTCACAGCTATTGGGTTCGGCAGTTCTGTTTACTTCTCCTTTTTTGTCAAGGAGTCTTGAGTTGTGTGTGGCTGATGTGGTTACTTGGTAATGGGGCAGGTTGTCTGCATTGGGCTTGCTGTGAGTTCAGGGTCCTTTATTAGAGTTTCTGGGTAATGGTTAACAGTTGCTTCACAGACTGCGTGTGACAGGGTTTAATGTGTGGTATAGTTGTAGGGAAGTAAACTTCCCATAATATCCCATGCTCATACATGGCAATAGTAAAGATGTTGTATTCCTTATTAGTGTCATGGATCTAGGTGCTCGGTTGTGGCAATGGAAAGTAGGCACTTAGATGTTGTTAAGGTTCTCATCCCTCTCAACCTCTTTGAGCAAGAAATATAGACAAAGCCCTAAATAAAAGTGGGACAAAGGTGCAAAAATAGGGACAATTTTTAAATACTGCTCTTACAAACTTAGAAAGTTGATAGAATAACATGTTTGCATTAGCATGGATTTTCTGGAGGGTATGAAGTCTGAAACTCAAATGACTGTCATTATTTTCTAACTTCAGTCTTTAATGATTTGTCCCTAATTTGTCAGAAAACCACAATTTTATGAAAAATGGACCAAAAGTATGGGGCAAAAATCTGGGCATTCTGTGAAAATCTGTACAGTTGAGCGGTATGGGTTCTGCTTTCATGGCTTAAGGCAAAATGCGTGTTTACTTGTGGGTGATTTGTCCAACTATTACAAATGTTGTGGTAGAGCGATAATGGGTACTAAGTTAATGAGTTTTATAGCATAATGAGTTTTATAGCAATGCAGCATGTTAAACAAATATTAATGAAGTTAACATTTTTGGTGCCAGAGTTTTCATTGCATAGCAACTGTTGTAGGTGGTGGAAAAGCAATGGCTGCACTTTGCAACTGGGTTGCTTTAATAAGGTGAAGTGACCTTTTTTCATGGGCTGGAGCTTGAGGCAAATAACCAGCAGGTGCTGCACATGCACATTAAGCAGTAATGCCTGTGAAGTGGGAGGGGGAAGGTTTGAGAACTTGTGGTGTCGGCAGCTTTGAAAATCAACTCTTTCCAGTAAGGTGTTAGTGGAAACGCTGCTAAAAATTTTAAAAGATATATTTGTACTGGGCGATTGCACCCTTTCAACCCTCTATACTTAATTTGTAAAAATATATTTATAAGGCTCCCGTATTTATAAGAAACATTTTCCATAGAGATATCTCACTGATTTATGTTGTCCTCAGTCATGAAGCATCGTATTGCAGGAAGCCAAGATTAACTTCCTTTTTTTTGTTATATATATAGACATAGCCCTCTCAGCCTCAAGGTATTAAAACATACAAGAAAAAGTATGTCCAGCCAAAAGGTTAGGGCATCTAATTAGCATAAATTTGAATATTACATTGAACATTGCATGACTCTTCTGGCTTCAAAGAGAACTGTGGGATGTTGCTCAGCAGTGCCCGTTTTAAAAAATAAAAAACAGTGACAAAAATACTGAAATGCCATAACATTTATCAAAGACAGTGTAAACCTGTAGATTTTAATGAATTTTTTTTTAAATGTTTACCACACAAGGTCATTTAATTTTCATTTGGAAAAAGGAGATGTCTGTTTCCTTTGTTTAAATTAAAGATGCTAATAATAGGTAGAGCATGTATTGCAGCCTTCTGTATACTAGGCAAGTGCAGACATCATATGTGATGAGAGAGCTCTGGAAATTGTGTGAAGGAATAAAGCAAGTGTGTAAATGGTGACATACCTTTAAAGACAGGTGCACCATGTCCAGGGGTAAATCTGGATAAACTTAGGATATTACTCCAAAATAGACAGTTGGGAGGTGGCAGTGGTCTTCACTTTATTTATTTCACTGGAATGATAGCGCTAGTATTTGAATACATTTCACAGAGTAAAAACCTGCCTAACTGACATAGCCAGAATATGTATAGGCTTTAATTTTTACTTCACTAACTTACAAGTCTCACATTTATCCAAACTTGAGCAGTGTTATAATAGTCAATTGTGCAGTGAACTATAGCAATAGAATTCACCACTGCCTAAAACTCAGACAATAAACTGGCAAGAATTACATCACCTAGCTCTTTCTCAGTTTACTACAATACAGAGACTTCTCTATGAACCTGAATATTGTCCAGTCATTAACAATTTCATGCAACACTATTACTGACGGCAGTATCAGAGACATTACAGGTAGCACACCTTTGCAGCAGAAGGCTGTGGGTTCTTTTTCCACCCCAGGTAGATCGCTTTCTGACACTGCAGTACAGCGTAAGTGTGGTGCTGCTCTCCTCAGTGTGCCTTTTTTGGTTGAGATGTTAAGTCAAGATCATGTCTGCTTGAGTCGGTGGTAGCTCAACTGAATATAGATAATACTATGGCACCTATTGGAAATTGTAAGACAAATTCCTCAATGCCTGGGATAAATTTTCCCTAGCAGTATAGTTACCAAGTGTGTCTCTCATGAAAAGAGGTTGCTAGCCTCATGGGAATGACTCAGCCAACATGTTGGGTAAAGCCTTTCCTTTAACATGGATGCTGTTGCAGGCTCTATAATCTACAGTATTGCCATGAGTAGGGAAGGGTAAATGTTTTTTTTTTGGTGCCTTGATTACTTGCACCATAGTAGCACAGTTTGGGAAATTATGAAGTACTAGTCCTAAGTACTGCTTTGCCATTTGTCGCAGCTTGAGTGGTCAAATGCTCTAGAAGCTGTTCATAGGTCTCACCTTCCATCTCAAAATTGAATGCTGCCTCTCATAATGTGAAATAAATGGATAAAGGTGGTTCACTAATGACATTAATTAGGAAGTTCTTAGGAGGGTTAAACTGTTGACCTTTTAATGAAATAATATTCAGTTATATTTACCATTGCTAAAAGTTGAATTGTTAACATGGAATGTGTGACAGTATCTTTCATGTGGAATGTAGAGCAATATGAACCTTTTACAAGGTAAGGGAAAACAGCTCTTGTACTTTACAAAAAAAAGCACCAAACCAGGCATATCCAAGGGTCAGCTTCATGTGATTTCTCCTGTCCACTTGGTGAATCTGAGCATACTGGGGCAATGCAGCAATTGCCTCATGTACACAGACAACCGTCTCCTCCTACCACCCAACACTACAACCTGTGAGAAATGCACTTACATAGCCAAACTGGAAGCAAAGCTCTCTCCACCAAAGATTGTGCTAGATAGTCAAGAAGAGAAGGTTAACACCCACACTACACCTCAAGCAACACATAGCCCTTCTAAACCCACACCATGAACACCCTCACATAGAAACACTAAACCCTCATATGTGGAGGCCCTTAACAGTAACCTACCCAAGCAACAAGGACCTCTGAAGATGAAACACAAACAAACACCAAACACAACCAAATTGCCACATAGCTAACAACATCAGTGTGCCACCCAAAAACAAGGCAAGACAGTGTACCCAAAACTTTAGTCATAGGTGACTCTATAGTCAAGCTCACTAATGTCCTACTCACCAGGCTGAACAAAGAGAAAATTACAGTCAGCTGCCTGTCGGGTGCCAGGATCTGCCACATAATGCATGGACTTAAGTCACTCCACAACAAGTACAAATATGACTCTGTCATTGTCCATGTTGGAGTGAATGAATTGAGATGTACCTCCCTGGACTACATGAAAAGAGACATGAAAGGGCTCTCGGATCATGTGGCCCAGGCAGGTATGACCCTAGTCCTGAGTAGCATCCTGTCTTCACCCAGAATGATACCACAGTATAAGGACAAAATGACTGACTCCAACAACTGGCTAAGCTTCTGGTATCATTCAAAGGGGATCCAATATATGTCTGCCTGGGATGACATGATCAACAGACCATGATGATTTGCCAGAGATGGTCTGCACCTGTCACCCCTGAGATTCAGGTTACTGGCTAAGGCTCTTGCTACCCCTCTAGTGCCATTTTTAGGCAAAGTTCAAAGGACAAAACCACCACCATAACAGGTACAAGCATGCAAAATGTGAAGGTAATACTACTCAATGCTAGAAGTCTAAAGCTCAAAATGCACTCTCTTGAGGCACTGCTAAAAATGGAGAACATCGATATCTGTGCAATAACTGAGACCTGGTTCAAGGCTCCAGAGAGCACCCCTGCAATACCAGGCTACAACTCTTACCATACCTTCTGGCCACCAAACCAGGACCAAAACACTAAAGGTGGAGGAGTGTCCATATTCACCAAGGATATTCACACCACCAGGCCAGTTGCCCAACACAATGCATCTAAAATTCTAAAGGTGCAACTAACACTAGGCAAGATGGCAATCCAAATTGTAGCTTGCTACAGATCCCCCACCATGCCCTAAGATTCTCACTACACCTTTCTAAACATACTGGAAAATATTAAGATACAACCAAACACCCTAATATTGGGTGATTTCAACTACCCTGCCATTAACTGGGAAAACTACTAGTGCACCAACACCTTTGCCCAACGGTTCTTGGAATTCATAAATTCCAATGCCCTGTATCAACTAATCCATAGTCCCACCAGGGGCTCCAATATTCTAGACCTGGTCATTACCAACATGGGAAATTGATGCTCCTTACCTATGGTCACCCCCTCGTTGGTCAGGTCTGACCATAAGCTAATCACCCTTGATATCCACATCCCTCCCCCAGTAAGGAAACCTCTGTAAAAAAACTTCTCCAAAGCCAACTTCATGCTACTCAGGTCAGAAGTGACAAACTTCATGACACCGATGCAGACGTGAACTGAAAGTTCAACTGCTGAATCCAACAATAAGGCACTGTACGAGCACATCTACTCATGCATGAATCATGCCATCCCATATAGAACCAAGATGCTCTTCTCCAAAAAAAGAAAGCCAATCTGGTGGTCCCCTGCCATAACCAAATTTTACAACAAAAGGATGAAACTGTTGCAGAAAAGAGGAAAATCCCAGGATGCAAAAAAGTCCCTTACCAGCCTCAGTAAGAAGCCGAGATCCTCATAAAATCCTCCAAAGCTAGTTACAAAAATAAAATTGCTAAAGATTCCAAAGACAACCACAAGGCATTCTATAGCTATGTCAAGAATCTAAATGACAATGCTCAGATTTCATCTGAGCTACAACAGAATGGCATTAAATATACTGATCCCAAGGATATTGCCAATATCCTGGCAGATCGATTCACTGCCAACTTCACCCCCCTTCTCACCCACTAAAGAGCCCATCTCAATTCTGAAAGATTTCCAGATTCTGGTAATAATGGCCGCACAGGTAAAAAACGCACTCTCAAAAGTTAAGAATACAGCATCCATGGGACCAGACAACATCCTGGGCTGTGTACTACATGAACTACAAAATGAACTGGCACCTCACCTAAGTGTCATGTTTAACCATAGCCTCACCTCAGGCTTTGTGCCCACTGAGTGGCTCATAGCTACAGTTATCCCACTCCACAAGGGGGGATCGACCTTGGATCCTGGGAACTACTGCCCCATCAGTCTGACGAGCCTGATCTGCAAGGCCATGGAACGTATTATCATGGAACTTATAAACAAAGACATTGGCAACCTTCAAACATTGGACCTCACCCAGTTTGGGTTTGTGAAGGGCCAATCTGGTCTCCTGAACCTGATTTACTTCTTTGAATCAGTCTCCAGGGCTGTGAACGAGGGTAAGGCAGTCCACACAGCCTATCTGGACCTCCCCAAGGCCTTCAACACCATCCCTCATTCTGGAATCATGGATAAACTTACTAAGTTGGGCATTAATCCCTACGTCACTCAATGGATTGCCAACTGGCTTACTGACAAAACCCACGGTGTAAAAGTAGCCTAGTACCAACCTATGAACCTATGAACAACCCCAAATGAGGAACATTCCTTAAAATGAGGTACACTTGAGATGTATGGGTATGTATGGAAGTATTATACTCTTTTGTTAAGCATATAAAGTTTCAGTGCAGTGTACAGGTTCTCATTAGAGTCACTTGTAAAGGGAAGCAGCACATGGGAGAAGCTGATAAGATTAGAGTTTTTAAAACACGAATTTGCGTTTAAGCTTTTAAATTGGGTAAGACTGATTTTGTGGTGCACCCAGTTCTGCAGAAAAGTTCACATGACCTATTTAGTACTCTATTTGCTTTGTACATACATTTTAAGGTAACTCAGCTATTTTAATAAGTTATCCCTCATCACAGTGCTTCTGCTAGTACACTCAAGTTGGTAGCTCACTTTATGTTTTGCGTTTAATAGGATAAATTAAAAGCATAAATTCACTTACTCTACTTATGTCATAAGACCGTTTCCTCTGCAGTATGTTCTCTCATGTCTGCTGAAGGACTTGTTTAGGGATAGGGCAGTGACAGAGTATTAAGAATCGAGGATGTGGGGCATTGTAGCAGCATTTAATATTGGCATTAAGAAGTTTGCATTTACGGGAAACTATTAGATTAAAGATTTCCATTTTAAAATAGTTATCAAACATTATACAGCTTAAAGGGTAAAATAAACTGTGTTTCATTTATACATGAGACAGGGAAGCAGAAAGGAAAATAATCTTGCTGGCCAAGCATGGAAGATGGTTTATTAAAGAGAAAAAAATATGCATAAAGTGTGCAGACAGAATGTTCTTTTCTCAAGAAAAAGATCAGCTACAGAATGTTCCTTAATAAGGCACATACAAAGCCTGAGACCAAAGTTAAAATAAAAGTAAATAAAGGAAATCTAGGAGACTAAAACCAATATAATATGCTGTGTTCAGGACAGCAGGGCAGTTAAGGTTAGTAAGTTCGTTCAACCTGTTACTTCAGAGAAGATAACAAACACTTGAGTACAGAAAACAGGTCATCTAGAGACTATGTCAGTTTACGTTGTTCAGGACAATCAGAATGATGTGCAGCAACATGAATTGTTTATCAGCACTGTTAACGGAGACAGTATTCAGATATTGTGAACATTTAATAAAACCTTATTAAATGAGCAACAGTGTTTAGAGAATTCATTCTGAATGCACAAGACTTGGTCCATAAGGAAGAGACTGACACCTATTCAGCACAAGCTTAGGTAATTAAGTCTTTCCTTTCTCAGTCTCATTGTATACAGCGTTTCCAGCTAATTATGGTACAGTACAGTATTTTCAAATTTTACAGGTGTGAAGAGGACTTACATTTTTTTTCTTTTCCTTTGCAGATGAGGAAGCGCAGATTTTACATTATTCAGGGGCCAGAAGGAAGTGGACTTAAAGGGAATGAATGTTGTTACAGTGAACATTCTGGCCAGTGGTGTGGTGGGGCATGAGGTTGCAGATTGGGAAGTGCAGACTAGGCATCAGTTGGTGGCCTAAAGGAAGAGGACTTGAAGGATTATTTTTATTTTATTTTTTATTTACAGTTTGTTTACCAGGATAGTCCATTGGGCTGAGAGGAGCCCATTTTCAATGAAGGCCTGGGGAGAAAATCTCCTTAAAAACAGTATACAAATTGAAACAATAAAGTCACATGTTATTATACAGATGAAGAAGTTACAGGATGCAGTAGATATAAAACAAGAAATGAATAAAGCAAGGATGCACTCTGTCAAACCACTGAACCTCTTTATTAAGTGCTTTCATCGGCGTTTGCCTCACGACTTCTTTGCAGACGCCAGCTTGCTATGCAGACCAACACCGACGAAAGTGCTTAATAAAGAGGTTCAGTGGTTCGATAGAGTGCATCCTTGCTTTATTCATTTCTCATGTTATTGCTGTTTGGAACTTTTGGATATAAAAAAAACATATTACATAGTATAAAATTACAATTTGCAATGGAATTCAGATAAAAATATGAAAATCATTAGTGAATACCACAAATAGAGTAGCTAACACATTGGAATATAACAGTGGTGGCAAAGAGCCTCTCACACTGTATGTTAACAAGTTTATAGCAGAACAGGGGAATAAGAGGTTTTAAGTCAATGTAAGCAAAGATAGAATGTAAGAAAAAGTAGGGAATATGTAATAAGTGAAGAGAAAGGTTGAAAAGAAGGGAGGCAAGGTGGGAATGAAGCAAGATCTTAAAGGTGGAGTGGTTATGGGTGATACGAATAAGTGGTGGCAGGGAGTTCCAAAGGCATGCTAGAGAAAAGGATAATAGATGTTTGCCTGGTTAGGAAGCAGGTTTGTGCAGTTGAAGCAGGTTTGGGTTATTTGATCTAAGAAATCTATCATGCAGATGCATTTTGAGAGAGGAGGCGAGAGAAGGGCAGAGAAAGGGTTTGAAGATGAGTTTATGAGCATAAGTTAGTTGGATATAGGATAGATAGTTGGGCAGTTCTAGCCAACTTAGCTTGTGAAAGGCATTGCAGTGGTGGGAGGAGGATTTATACCTGGTGGTGAACTTAGAGATTTTGTTGCAGCAGGAAGATTTATTTATTTATTTTACATTTGTTAGCCGGGCTAGTCTAGCTGGATATATGTCCATTTTCAGTAGAGGCCCGGGGAGAAAAGCTCCAAGCATGAACAGTGACAAAGTTAACAATATATAGAAACATAAAGGATTACAGTACAGTCTAGTATTAGTCTTCAAAGGAGTAATAATGATACATTTTTGAACTACAACAGTTAATTTATAGAAACATACATGACTACAGTAGAAAGTAGAATTAGTCTAAAAGGAGTAATAATAATACATTTTAAATTATAGCCGGTTTAATAGAGATTCTACTAACTAATTATTCAACACACAGTAAAAGGTATGTATAAGTCTCGGGTAGGGAAGAGAGCACAAGTGATATTCTCATCATTCAAAGAAAGAGAAGTAACTTGTATTGGAGACTTAGGTTAGAGTAGGGAAAGGGGTAAGTAAAAGAGTAAAGACAGATCTCAGTCTGGGTTAGTGCATGGACAAAGCCAATGAGTTTTTAGATGTTCTTTAAGATGTTTTTTAAAAAGAGAAGTAGAAGCAAGGGAAGATAATTCTGAGGGAAGCTGGTTCCAGATTTTTCCTGCAGTGTTTGCGAAGAGTGAATCCCCAGCTTTGTTATTAGCTTTATTTGAGGAAACTAAAAGCTTATTAGCAGAGTGTAGTGTGGATAGATTTGTATATGGTGTAATTAGATTAGTAAGGATAAGGGTGTTGTTAGGGTGGTATAGGATCTTTTGCGTAATGAGTAATTATTGACAGACTATATGGTTTTTCAATTCTAGCCATCCTAGTTGTTTGAGGTTAAGACAGTGGTGAGTTTTAAAGGGGAGCTTGTGATGAATCTAGCTATGCTATTATAACAGGTGGAGAGTTGAGAGAGGTTATTTTTAGAGTGGTTAGTATATATAACAGAGGCATAGAAAAGGGTAGAAATGAGGTGGGTTTGGGCAATAGTTTTCTTAGCAGAAGGGGTAAGGAAGGCTTTAATTCTATAGAGGGTACCAAGTTTTTTATTAACAGATTTTATAGTGGAGTTGATGTGTTCATCATAGCTGAGACGATTATCAATAGTTACACCTAGAAGGCGGGTTGTAGTATCTGGGGTAATGTTAGTACCATTGTTAGAGGTTATAGAGAAGAATGGAGTAGTCTTGTAGTAGACAAGATAGTCTTGTCTTTAGAGAAGATTGAAGGTTAGTAAGAAGTGGGGCACCATACAAGAGGGAAGGAATGAGGTAGGTGGTAGAGAGAATATACTTAGTAGAGGGAGTCAAATAGCAGTTGTGGCGGTAAAGTATACCAAGTTTTTGGTGGGTTTTCTTTACATTAGCTTGTAGGTAAGTATCAGATTTTAACTGTTTGTCAATAAGGACTACTAGAAGCTTTGTATGGGTGACTACTTCGATAGAGGTATTGTTTTGTCTGGTTATGGAAAAATAGTTGTTGTCTTTAGTAGTATTTTTTGAAGGAGTAAATATCATGATTTTAGTTTTCAAAGCGTTGAGTGCTAGGTGGTTATCTAACATCCAGCTCTCGGTAGAAAAGAAGGTGTCCTGAGTTAATTTTAAGAGAGTGGAGATGGAAGTGGCACAGCAGATGATCGTAGCGTCATCTGCGTATTGGATAAGTTTGGCATTAGGGATGCTCAGATGGAAATCATTTATGAAAATGTTAAAGAGTTGTTGTTGTGTCTTTCGGCTTTTCCCGGTTAGGGGTCACCACAGCGGAACTCCAGTCCGCTAATGATTGGCAGTTGATTTTTACGTGCTGAGTTGCCAGCTCTAATGCACAACCTTCAACGAAGGTGCGCCCATTCACGCATGTCTCCACAGAAGACGTTCTAGCTGAGAATCGAACGGGACGTCTTGCTGTGAGGCGACAACGCTAGCGCAGCACCACCGGGACCTAATATGGAACTCTGAGGTACACCTGTAGGAGTATTAAGGAAGGAGGAAGTGCAGTTTTTCCATTGATGGCTTGTTGCCTGTCAGAGGTAACTGGAGAACCAGTTGATAGAAGAGATGGATAGACTGAGATTAGAATGGACAGGAGAAGATTATGTGAAATAGTATCAAAGGCCTCGGATAAATCAAAAAGGAGGGTAGATACTAAGCAGCCAGAGTCTCGAGCTTTATTGATGGTTTCAAGGAAGGAGAGAGAGCGGTTGTGGTGCTGTGACCAGGTCTAATCCATGTTGTGTGGGGTTAGCAGGTGGTTGTTTAAGAGGTAGGGTAATAGTTGTAGGTGAATATATTTTTCTAGAACTTTAGTGATAGGAAATAAGATGGCAGTTGGTCAGAAGTTAGGAATGTTGTTGCTATTCCCTCCTTTGTGAAGGGAAATGATAAAGGCTTTTTTCCAGAGTAGGGGTACATAGGCTTCTTGGACTGACTAATTTATTAGAATAGAGATGGGGAAGGTGATGGCACTGGCAGCTATTTTTAGGAAGTTGGAAAGAAGGTCATCAGGGGCATTTGAACATGGTTTCAATTTTTGAAGGAGTTTTTTTATGTTGGAGATAGGAATAGGTTGGATAGTGAAGGGGGGGTTGAGAGGTGTTGGTGTTTGGGGAGGAAGAAATAGGAAGAGGTGAAACTAGTGTATTCTTGGGGAAGGATGTGGTTAGTTTAGCCAACGATAACGATCGATGGAGTCGATAAAGAAGGAATTAAATTGGGTGGATAAGGACAGATCAAAGGCATTAGGATCAGGGCAAGGGTTGTCTTTTTTGCCAGGATTGAGGAGGGTAGTGATACTATTCCAGAATTTTTTATAGTTAGTTTTATGTTTATTTTGAAGTATGAAGAAGTAGGATTTGCAGTCTGATACAATAAGATTTTTAACTTTATTGCGAAGTAGTTTATATTCATTCAGGGTGGTGGGGGGTTTATATTTCTGATAGTGTTTCCATGCTTTGTCATGGAGACACATGGGGGTTGTAGTTTTTTTGGTTATCCATGGGACAGTTTTACTTTTAAATCTTTTAGTTCTGGAAGGAATAAAGTTATTTAACTGGTTTATGAATGTAATATTGAAGTAGGCAACAGCATTATCTAGGGGAAGGATTTTTAGAGGGATCCAGTTTATATGTTTTAGAGAGTCAAACAGGGCTTCAGGTTTGAACGTTTTTTAGAGAGTGAGTAGACATGTAAGTGTGAGATAACTGTATGGAGGAGGGTAGGCGATGAACGAAAGCAGGGAGATGATCACTAAAATAGTCAAGAAGGGTACCGCTATCGGAAATGTTGTGGGGTGAGAAATAAGAATCTAGTCGAGTACTACCAGATGAGCAGTCCTTGGAGGGCCTAGTAGGAGAGTTGATTAGTTGTGTGAAGTTATATAGGTTTAGGTTCTGGGAGGTTGTAGGAAATTGCATGGTGGTCCAGTTAATATTAACATCACCCAAGATTATGGTTTCATTGTTAAAGTTAGAAGAGAATCAGGAGAGGATATCTTCTAGAATGGGGATATAGTCTTCAGGAGGTATATAAAGAGCAGCTATATATATATATATATATATATATATATATATATATATATGTATGTTTGTGTCTATTTAACTGTAGGAGGGCCAGAGTAAGCTCAGGATTGGCAAATCGGGGTATGGATTTAGTATAGGGTGTTAGTGAAAGATGGGAAGAGAAAAGAAGAGCTACTCCACCACCTTTCTTTTGGGTCCTGCTATTTCTAATGATATTATAGTTAGGGGGACTGATAGTGGGGTCTTTAATGTGGGGTTTTAGCCATGCTTTAGAGATAGACAGGATGGCTGGGTGGTTATGGTGCAGCCAGGCATGGAAGTTATGCAATTTGTTACATAAGCTTTGTGCATTCAATGTAACAATAAAAAGAGATTTGCAGGTTGAGGGGGGAGTAAGTAGGGATGAGTTTGAATATTGACGGGGTGAGGGGTTGGAGTTGGGGTGAATGTCACCAGAGAAAAGGATGGTAAGAAGTTGAAGGATGTGGGAAAAGAGGAATTTGGAGTGCTTAGTGTCATGTTTCAAAGTCAGGTAAAGTGTGGGTGTGGGGTTGTTTGGAAATGGAGTAGAGTTGCTGTGGTCAGGAATAAGTTTACAAGAGAAAAGGAAGCAGCTGTTGAAGTAGTAGAGGTAGGGGGAAATAAAAGGTGAGAAGTGTTTTTCCTATATGGGGTATGGAGAGGTTGTATGAAAAGTGGGGAAGTGACTTATATTAGGGGGACTGGTGAGAAGTTGAAGGTAGGATAGGAAGAGAAGAAGTGTTAGGGGTACAGTGGCTGTAGATTTGAGGAGCATAGTGGTATTCTGCTGGGGTGGAGGTTTTGGCCACTGGAGGGGTGCACAATGAGGTTACAGGTAATTCTATTTGGCTGGTAGGCAGTTGGAAGGATGTACGTCATCTGGAGGATTTTACTAGGTAAAGGGCTTTTTAACAGAACATTATAAGTTATGAGTGTGCGTTCAGGATGTGTGCGGGATAAGGGTGGATTAGGGATGTCAGGGAGCTCTTTGACCTCCTGAATTTCGCATGTCTTGGAGGGAATGAGTTTGGCTTATTGGCCAGCAGGATTGGAAGTTGTTTGTAGGAGGGATGTACAGGAGGGAAGGATGTTTGGAGTCTGAGGTTACTGTTCGGAATTAGTTGCAGTTTGTTTTGCCATTGAAGATTTAGTAAGGAGAAGTTGTGAAGAAAATGGTTAATTTTCATTTGGACAATAGGACAGTGGTATGAGCTCTGGAGCAGTAAGGTGAGGTGGGTCAGGTTGACTTGGAATGCTCAGATGTAGTACAGGGTTGCAGGTCAGCTTTTGATAGGAAGGTGTGTAGTAGGGCTCTCCAAGATTTGCTGAATGGAGTTTAGGCTTGGGAACAAAATGAGACAGATCAGTTGGTCAAGGTGGAATTAGGTCCGATAACTTAGTTGTACTGGTGACAGGTTTATGTGACTTTACTAAGAGGACTGGCATTGGTAGATGGGTGGGCAATGGGTTACAAGCTGCAGGGTATTGTCTTTATGGATGTATTGACTTCATTGTGATGGTGGTGTATTGGTCAGTAAGTGCTGTGTTGGCTATTAGATGTTTTGCTTTATCTGGACAATGGGTATGGTGGTTGGATTATTAACTTGATCTGTTTGAAAGGAAATCTCATTTTGATCATTATTATACAAGAGGATGCATCATTTAGACAGGATGGCAGGCAGTCGGCTTGCTTAATTCAGATGGTGTTGGGAGGTGATGACACAGCTCCAGTCTGGTTAGAGAGGATGGAGTACACCGAATGATGTTTAGTTTAATGCCTTTTAATGAACTGTTAGGTGGTTGGAGGTTTGGTAGGAGAGGGGGGGGGGGGAACAGCCTGGTCAGGCTGGTGGATGGAGAAGAGAGGCAGGCTTGCCCTCTTCTATTCCCCCTCTGGTGTTGGATGTTCACTTCAATGAGTTGGGAAAAGAAAGTGAGCAGTTGGATGCTGCTTCATAAGTAAAATAAGTGAGCGGAGGTAAGGACACTGCTTATTTGGTTGGATATTTAATTCAATAAATGGTAAAGGAAGTGAGTGATGGGACGCTGCTTCATAAAATAAGTGAGCGGAGGTAAGGACGCTGCTTATTTGGTTGGATATTTAATTCAATAAATGGTAAAGGAAGCGAGTGATGGGGCGCTGCTTCATAAAATAAGTGAGCAGAGGTAAGGACGCTGCTTATTTGGTTGGATATTTAATTCAATAAATGGTAAAGGAAGTGAGTGATGGGACGCTGCTTCATAAAATAGGTGAGCGGAGGTAAGGACGCTGCTTATTTGGTTGGATATTTAATTCAATAGATGGTAAAGGAAGTGAGTGATGGGGAGCTGCTTCATAAAATAAGTGAGCAGAGGTAAGGACGCTGCTTATTTGGTTGGATATTTAATTCAATAAATGGTAAAGGAAGTGAGTGATGGGACACTGCTTCATAAGTAAAGTGAGTGAGTGGAGGTTTGGACACTGCTTATTGGGTCAGGATGAGAGAGGCAAAGCTGTCCTGGTTAACATTACATGAATGTTTGTGCTGTGATTAATATCAACTATACTATGTTTCAGTTGTAATTAACAAATATTGGCTAACAAAGTTATATTTATGGAAGTTTACAACGTCGTCAAACGTCATTCGGTATGATGTGTTCATTGATGGGGACTTGAACAAATGTTGCTTTTACATGTTTAGCAGAACAAAATGCCATTTTTACATCATTGTAGGATGCTTTAACCATTTGTAGTCATGCCTTTAGATGCATGTCTAATTAAATATACATTTTTAAATTATTCATGGAAAGTAGGTAAAATGGCATTAAACAAGCTTGGCCTATTCTACTAATATCCTCCTTTAAATTTTTATCTGAAGGATATTAATCTGTCCTTTATTATGACTCAGTTGTAAAATAGTTTGCCACTGTTTAAGAGTCACTGGTAAATTATTGACCAATGTAGGATATATCTTGTACATCTGTAAGAATTCCCTAATCCATGACTATGGGAAGCTGTGAAATGCTATTTTATAATCTATCATGCCATTCTTACCTTTTTTCCCCATTTTATATCTCTCTGTTATAGCTTTTAAACAATGGATTATTCTTTTTTCAGTATGAGTGTCTTGTATTACTTTCTGATTCTTTTTTGTTCCATTGCCATGACTGATTTTTCAGACATGTCTATAAATTATATATACAGCATTTTCAATATATAGTTTACATATTGTCAGAATGCAAGTTGCTGGTCTGTAGTTCCGTCACTGACTTGTGGTTTCTCCCTTTAGAAAGAGTATGGCATTTCCTGTTGTTAACCTACTTCGTGTCTGAGATATGCATATTAATATTTTTTTATTAATATCTAAATCTTAGTGCACTGATGTTTATACCTTTAACCAGAAGTTAGGTACTGCATTTGTTTCCATAGTTTGTCCTCTAGGAGCCTTTCTTTATTTTGCCTTTTTCTGATCTGTTACTTCATCCCATTTCACATACTTTATATTAGAGTTTCTTACTACTTCCTTTAACTTTTCATTCCAGTAAGAATCTTTGTTATGTTCAACAGGCTCTTGACAAATAACATCTCTGAACTGTATTGCTTTCTTCCTGTTTAAGTGGTTGTTATTATTGTGTTTGATTTGCTTCCCAATTGTCTGTAAAACCTTTACTGGGTCATCCGTGAATTGCTTGCTTTGTACTTTCCCTGCATATTTTTTTCTGCATTGCTTTTAAGTTTTTCTTCTGATACTTTTAGTTTACTATGAAGATGATGTATGACAAATCTGTATCTGTTTTTTGATTTTCGGGGTTGCTTTTAGCACATCTATCACTTTTAAGAGTTTTGGATGATCTGATCCCTTTTCTGTATTTTTCTAACACTTCTTTTTCTACCTGCTTTATAATTTTCTCTACTCAGTAGTTCCATGGTGGCTTTCTACCTGTCTCTATTGTTTTCCTTCGTTACTCTATGTTTCTGGTAACACTTTATCTTTTACTAATTTAGATGCACAGTAGTATATTCTATTTATTTCTATTATATCATGTGACTCTCTTTTAATAATCCCAATTACTGTGTTTATCTGTTTACCAGTTTTCTATCATATTGAGTCTTACCTGGCTTTTGTAGTCTTTTTCTTTCATCTATCTTAATATTTCTGTCCATTTCTATTAAATCAGAAAAACACAAACTGGGTAGCTTTAATCATGTAAAAATCTGAACCAGTTAAAAAAGTATGGAATTACTAAAGCTAATAACATTGGCTGAAAGGAAACCACTGTACTTTTATTAAATGCAACATGCAGATGTTTGCAAATGCTTTATTAAGTGTAAACAATAGTAAATGCAGAAAGAAGTGATTTAAAAGACTTTATCAGCAGATGTACAGCTACCAAAAACAATAAATAAGTTATTTGAAATGTTCTAAACACAGTTTTGACAATTAAAATGGACCTTTATATGGAGGTATGTTGCTTTATATCGAATCATAAGAAAGCAACATATAAAACTGGAGCTTATTAAGGACAAATGCGTAAAAAGCATCCTACAGAAAAAACAATAGGGCACACTCATGGTTGCAGGGAGGGCAAACTCTCCTGCACCCAGAATGTGGGGGTTGCAAATGCAACACCCCCTTCTAATTATATTAACCAAAACCTAGGCTGTACTACACTGAGGAAAGGGAAAATTTTCTAATCTTCACTGTACAGCAAGCTCTCACATGAGCAAAGTGGGCATATTCAAGCAGCTGATTTTCAATCAGTAACTCCAGCTTCTTTTTGGGTTTGACAAGTTGTCAATCAGCAACTTGCCTGACACATACCCATCCACATACATGCACATATCTATCTATCTATATATATATATACATTTTATATATATATATATATATATATATATATATATATATATGTATATATATATATATATATATATATATATATATACATTTTATATATATATATATATATATATATATATATATGTATATATGTATAAAAACATATATATATATATATAGATATATATATATATATATATATATAAATAAATATATATATGTATATATATATATATATATATATATATATATATATATATATATATATATATATATATATATATATATATATATATATATATATATATATATATATATATCTATCTATATATATATATATATATATATATATATATATATATATATATATATATATATATATGGGTGTATGTTGAATGATCGACAATACAAAATATCGAACACATATGGCTGAAACCATATGATCGAATTTTATGTCGATCATTCAACAAAACAAAAACAAAAAAAAAAAAAACAACCTAAAATAGATATAAGCCCCCCTGCATCCCTCACACTCCGCTACTTAAATATACCAACTCCGAGATTGCACTACAGTGAGGAAAAGCGAAATCTCCCATTCCACGTTGTATGCCAATCTCCATGCAGAATTGCAAAGTTTTAAAACTTCGACCATATGCAATTTGAAATTTTAAGCTTCGACATTCTGCATGAGACAAATATATATATATATATATATATATATATATATATATATATATATATATATATATATATATATATATACACACACACACATATATATATATATATATATATATATATATATATATATATATATTTGGATCTAGTGGCATTAATCACATCAATGTTGCTAATGTCAACACACAAATATTGAAATGCAAATGTTCACAAGTTTCAGTACATGATATATTGGGAACAGAGCCCCCGCTAATTATGTATATTAATTGTGTCATTGCACAATCCCAAGAGAAGGGCGTATTCTGCAATATCAGTGATTGTCTGTTATCACACAGCTTTAACCAAAGGATATTAACAATGCAGAACTCAGTTTTACTTACATTCGATCAATAGTAGGTAAACCATATATGGAGATATCTATATGTATATATCAGTTTACTATCAAAATTCCAAAACTCACTCCGTCAAGTAATGGCTCACTCAAAAGAAAAACTGTGAAAATAGAAACATCGTCTACGCAAAATAATGAAAGCGGTAATGTCGACACATCGGTGTTCAACGTTACTGACATGACCTGACTTGTCTTACCTTCCAGTTAATTCCAACTAACCCCCTGCACCCCTACACCCTCTGCTAATTATATATATACAAACTCCAGGATCGTACTACTCTGAGAAAAAGGGTAAATTTCCCAATCCTCACTGTAGTGTAATCCCCAAACAGAATATTGACCTCACAGCAGCAAATGCGCCCTAGCATTCTCTGTCGTGAGGTGAACACATTTGGTTTTATTTGAACTTGAAAAGAGCCTTTCGACCATCTAAGTTCACATGACTGCAAAAGTCAAATTAGTGTGCACTTTTGAACCAAAGTAAAGCACTAAAACAAAGACACTGGTTCCTCAGACCTCTTTTTTTATTTAAACAGTGAATAATCCAAAAAAAAAACATTTAGCACTTTCATCAAGTAACATTGACTTCATCAGAACAGTTAAAAACTGAGCCCACTAGGTTTAAATACTACACAAACCAAATCTGATAGGACACAAAATTTGTCAATCAATTAATACATTTAAAAAGTTTTTTTCACAGTGAATTGTCTCATGCTAAACCTAAATTTCATTAAATATACAATATATATGTAATATTTATAAAATACAAAGAAATTTTATATATATATATATATATATATATATATATATATATATATATATGTATACATTCATAAAAATATCTAAAATTGTATGTTTTGAAAATTCTTTCTAAAACAAGTAGACACGTGAAGATTTCCTTTGTGTAAAAAGTGGTTAAACTTTGGCTGCTTTTTCTTTCAAAACAGAAACAAAGACATTAAGACCTGGATGTATATTAGCAGCCAGCCGTAGATGCCACATCATTTCTTTTTTATTTAAATGTTTTTCCAATCACTTCCTCTTAAGTTCATTTGTACCTCATCTATAATGGCAAACCTAAAGCCTGAAAAGTTGTCACATACCTTGCTTTGTCTATACAGGGCATTGGTTTCCTTTTTAGTTTTTATATCATAGAAATGTTCATACATCCTTGATTTCAATGCCCTCTCAGTTCTACCTATATAAAAACCAGTGCAGGTATTACACTTAGCAAGGTAAACTATTCTTTTAGTGACACAATTACCTTTTTTAAAATAAATGTTACTATTAGCATAGTTAGCTAGAGTAACGTGGTTCTTGTAGTATAAATTTACATTGATTACATCTCCCACATGTTTTAGTGCCCACTTCTCCATTCTCATCTCTACTTGAAGGATTACCCCCTAATATGATTTTTAAATTTTTTCCAACTTTAGTGGAAAAGGTGGGTTGGTCCCTTACCATTTTGTATATGTCATTACTAGCCTTCAAATATGTTCCAGTTTTTATATAAAATGTTCTTGATACCTTTATAACAAGGATTGTATTCTATAACACATGTCTGAACAAAGTTACATGAATTAGATTCTACACTGGTTCCTGTGACACAAGCACCAATGGTATCTGCTAACTTTCTACCTAATAAAGGTTTGTATTTAACACCCCATCCATCAAAAATTTCTTTAAGGGTATTTTCCACCAAGTCAACAGGGTAACCTTATTCTAAAAACATTGATTTCAAGATGTGAAATTCTTGATCTAAATCTTCCTTATGCGAGGTCATCCTGGCTATTCTGATGGCCTGCCCTTTAACAATACCTTTTTTCTGAAAAAGTGGATGATAACTGTCAAAATGTAGATAAGAATTGCAAAAAGTATGTTTTCGAAATACCTTAGACCTAAAACAGTTAGAGTCTTTGATAATCAAGGTATCCAAATAACTTGATCTCAAAAGGGTCAAAGTGATAAGTAAACTTAAAAAAAATGGTACTGTTGTTCAGATATTCTATAAACCCATGAATTTTATCTATTTCACTCTTCTACAAGATAGAAATATCATCCAGGTATCTGTTGTAAATAAGAATATCATTATAAAAATTGCTTTTAAAGACATGTTCTAACTCCCAACCCAACATAACTATATTTGCGTATACTGGAGCGCATGCCGCTCCCATGGCAACTCCAGTTATTTGTTGGAAATATTGTCCCTCAAAATAAATATAATTATTTTCCAAGATGAGTGCCATGATTTCACAAACTAATGTTACTCTATCCTGACTGAGGGTGGAACAAAAATAAAGAACTTCTTCAAAATATTTTAAACCCTCATCTTTGGGTATACTAGGAAACAAATCTTGAACATCTATGGTAAGAAAAACTAAGTCTGGGGATCATAGCTCAGGGGTGATTTTGGCTAAGAAATCCCAAGAATCTTTGACCAAATGAGGAACACTTTCCACCACATGTTTCACTGCCTTGTCTACAAATACTGCCAAATTGTGCGTCTTAGACCCACTACCTGCCACAATGGGCCTGAAAGGTGGACTATTTACATTTTTATGTACTTTAGGAATGCCGAAAATGGCAAGTACTCTACGATGTTTATTAGTCAAAAAATGGTGTGTGTTCAAATCAATTATTTTTACACATATTCTTCAAGAAAGCTGTCTATCCGTTGATAGGAAATGTGTATTTGATTAATGGACACTTGTAAATGTTGTGTACTTTTCAATAAAAGCTCAATTCACTGAAAACTCAATTGACTGAAACACATTTCATTGAAAGCTATATATGGTGTTTTCCCCACTGTAGTGCGACCCTGGAGTTAGTATATATAGTAAGGGGGGTGGGGGGCACTGACCCCCACATCGGGGGTGTAGCCCCCACATACTTTAAATATTTTGAACTATACACATGGATACTTGTAATTCCAATATATTACTCTTTTCCGAACATAATATATATACTTAAAATATGTGGGGAGCTATGCCCCCCCCATTGTGGGGTTCGGTGCCCCCCACACCTCCCTTACTATATATAACTGCAGGGTCACACTACAGTGGGGAAAAGGGCATATATAACCTTCAGTGAAATGTGTTTCAGTGAAATGAGTTTTCAGTGAATTGTGCTTTCAGTGATTTGTGTTCAGTCATTTGAGTTTCAGTGAAATGGTCTAGACCCATACAAATATATATATATATAGATATATATATATATATATACACAAAGAGAGAGAGAGAGATAGTTATATATAGATATATAGGTATAGATGCAAGTAAATATTTATGTCCAAAACAGTGTAATAAACTTCTCTGTGTGGAAGTTTTTCAATTCCTATATGTCTAGTTAATCACTGTATATCAAAAAGCAGAAAATGGTAGTAAAAGTAGCGAACTTAAAAACATCCTAAATCAAAAAAATAAAAACTTATTTTGAAATATTATTCATATTATACAGAATTATCCGCAGTGGTGGTGCTGCGGCAGCGTTGTCGCCTCACAGTAAGACGCTGTCTGGTTTAAATCTCAGCTAGAGCGTCTTCTGTGTGGAGACATGCGTGAATGGGCATACCTTCATTGAAGGGTGTACGTCAGGGCTGGTAACTCGGCACATAAAAATCAACTACCAATCATTAGCGGACCGGAGTTCCACTGTGGCAACCCTAACCGGGAAAAGCTGAAAGACACAAACAAATTCATATTATAAAGAATTATTAACTTTAGTAGGTATTCAGAACTAATCCAACAAGGGTAGACAGTCTGTTTCCAGTCGAAAATCCTTTATTAAGCACACAGACAAGCAATCCAAGCAAAACAAAAAATAAACAGAATGATAGTTTCATCCCAAACTTTCTGACTATATACCTGTTATCAGGTATGGGAGTGGTTTATTTTGTTGTAAAACAATGTGGATTGGTATATATGTTAAGAAATTCAAATCCTTTTCCCCCTACTTATCACTATGCTATTTCAGCTGGTACTGCCTTATTTTCTAAGTGTCCTAATAATTTAAACCTTATAGGTTCATAGGTTCAAACTAGGCTATCTGCCCTAGGGCATTTATAAGCCTAGCCAGAGTGTGTATGGCTTTCACCACCCATATTAAATTAATTTTGCTATGCCCTTTTTCAAGGTTAGTATACTGTGCCTCTGTCTAACAGTGACACAGAAGTGATACCCGGGGTAAACCTACGATCTCCCATCCACTCATCAAGATTCCTCTTGAAGAGAGTCAATGAGGGACTCTGCCTAACCTGGACTGGGATTTTATTCCAGAGTGAAGGGAGCCTCTGGGTTATGAATCTGTCCCTCCAGCATGTCCTATTTATTTCAGTGCTGAGGTTCAAGTCCCTCGAGCGCGTAGCTCGATGGGATTTGGATTTTCTGAGGTGCAGCATGTCCATTAATTCCGGGTTGGACATGGCTTTATATGTCAGGCACAGATCGCCTCTGAGCAGGCGGTATGCCACTGAGTAGAGCTGGAGTTTCTTTAACCGGGCAGCATACGGCATCTGTTTGAGCCCTTGATCCTCTTGGTGAGGTACTTTTGGGGTCTTTCCAGTTGCTGCAGGTGTCTGGTAAGGTACATCCCAAAAGGAGCATTGTACTCAATTATGGGCCTGGTGAGGGATGAGTAAAGAGGCACGATGACCTCCCCTGATCTAGATGTGAATCCCTTCATGATTAGGTGGGCTATATAAAATGTTTTTCTAACCACTTTGGCCACGTGGTTGTCAAATGAGAGATTGCTATCAACTTGGGTCCCCAGGTCCCTAATTACTTCTTCTGTACTTAATGGATTACCACCTATGTGGTAATTTGTGGACACTTTGTTTTTGCCAAAGGGATGACTATACACTTTTTGGCGTTTAGCTTGAGGCTATGGCTCTGGCACCAGTTGTCTGTTTCTATGAGGCCCTTTTGGAGGATGCTTGTGTCGGCTGGAGAGTCTATTATGGCCCAGTTTGCAGTCATCTGCGAACTTGGTCAGCCACAGTCCTTCCGTGTTGGCCTGTACCTCCGAAAAATATATACCGAACAAGAAGTCCCAGGACTGAGCCTTGTGGGATGCCACTTGTAACTGGTTTGGAGTCTGACATGGCTCCAGCTATTCTAACCATGTGGGTTCTGTCCTTGAGCCAGTTTGCAACCCATCTAGTGACATAGGGGTTTATATTTAAGCTGGTGAGCTTATCTATAATGCCCGAGTGGGGTATTGTATCAAAGGCTTTTGCGAGGTCCAGGTAGGCTGTGTGGACCACCTTCCCCTTGTCAATGGCCTTGGTGACTGTTTCAAAGAAATCAACCAGGTTCAAGAGGCAGGATCTGCCCTTAACAAAGCCGAACTGGGTAGGATCCAGTGTCTGCAGGTCCCCAATATCTTTATTTATAAGGTCCATGATGATCCTTTCCATAGCTTTGCACACCACGCTAGTGAGACTTATGGGGCGATAGTTTCCAGGATCCATTGAGGCACCACCTTTGTGGAGAGGGACCACTGTTGCTGTACGCCACTCTTTGGGTACATATCCTGTAGTAAGGCTGAGACTGAACAGTAGTTTTAGGTTTGGGTTTAGCTCTTCTTGGAGTTCATGTAGGGCGCAGCCTCGGACACCGTCTGGTCCCATTGATGCTGTGTTTCTTGCTTTGGAGAGGGCAGCTCTTACCTGAGCATCTGAGATGTCAGGGGGGCAGCACTCTGCTGGGATAGATATTAGCCCTTTTGGTGGGGAGAAGTTTGCACTGAACCTGTCAGCTAGGATGTTGGCAATGTCTGTGGGTTTGGTGTATTTTTTGTCATTTTGGACTAATTCTGAGCATATCTGGGAATTCTCACCCAGGTTCCTAACATAACTAAAGAAAGCCTTGTGATTATCCTTAGTGTCCTATGCAATTTTTCTCTCGAAGCTGGCCTTAGACGATTTTATGAGTGCCCGTAGTTTTTTGCTAATACTGATCAGAGATGCCTTCCCTTTTTGGGATTTTGCTCTATCATGTAGTAGCTTCCTCCTTCTATTGTATAGTTTGTTTATGGCTGGGGTCCACCAGACTGGACATCTGCCTTTGGAGGATTGGGTCTTGGTTTTATTTGGGATTGCATGATCCATGCATTCCTGAAGGTGTTCATAGAATGCGTTTATAAAGGATTTTGCGGTCTGGGCCGTATTATCCACAGGCCCCGGGGGCTTTGAAGGATTCCACCTTGGTTTTGAGGAGTGTGAAATTTGCTTTAGAGAAGTTTTTCACTGTGGTTTTCTGGGAATGGGGTGGGGTCGGGATGTGAATATCCAGTGAGATTAGTTTATGGTCTGATCTTACCAGTGAGGGATACACTTCTGGTCTGGAGCATAGAGTCCCCATGTTGGTGATGATCAGGTCCAGTATGTTTTCCCCTCTTGTGGGAGTGGTAACAAGTTGTTCCATAGCATTTGAGTTTATAAATTCTAGGAACCTTTGGGCTAGGGTGTTGGAGCTAGAGTAATGCTCCCAGTCTATGGTTGGGTAGTTGAAGTCACCCAATATAATGGTGTTTGGAGAGACCTTCATATTTTCCAGTGTTCTCAGGAAGGCCAAGTGGGGTTCCTGGGTTTTGGAGGGTGGTCTGTAGCAGGCTATAAACTGGAAGGCAGTTTTACCCACTGTTAGTTGCACATGGATAGTCTCTGATGCTTCGTGCTGTGCCACCAACCTGGAGGTGTGGGTATCTTTGAAGAATATTGATACTCCCCCTCCTTTTGTGGTTCGGTCCAAGTTTTGGGGCCGAAAAGCATGGTATGAGGTATAACCTGGTAGTGCTGGGGTGCTCTCGACAGCCTTGAACCAAGTTTCTGTTACTGCACAGATATCGATGTTCTCCATGCTAAGGAGAGTTTTGAGTGCGTGCATCTTGAGGTTTAGACTTCTGGCGTTGAGTAGCATTACTCTTAGTTTCTTATCCCTTGTGATACCTATGGAGGTGGGTTTGTCTTTTGAGCCTTGCCTAAAAAAGGCACTATGGGGGTAGCAAGAGCCTTTGCCAATATCCGAAAGCCCAGGGGTGACAGGTGCAAGCCGTCCCTAGCGAAGCATCATGGCTTGTTGAGCTTGTCATCCCAGGCTGACAGGCATTGGATCCCCATTGAATGACACCAATACTTAAGCCAATTGTTGAAATTGATAATCTTGTCTTCATACTGTGGCATCATTCTTGGTGAGGGTAAGATGCTACTCAAGGTCAGGGTCATACCGGCCTGGGCTACATGCTCAGAGAGCTCCTCTATGTCTCTTTTCATGTAGTCCAGGGAGGTATGTCTCAGGTCATTCACACCAGCATGGACAATGACTGAGTCATATTTGTACTTGCCTTGGAGTGACCTGAGTGCTTGTGTTATGTGGCGGATCCTAGCGCCTAACAGGCAGCTCACCGTGACCTTCTCCTTGTTCAGCCTGGTGAGTGGAACATCAGTGTGCCTGATGATAGAGTCACCTATTACAAGTGTATCAGGTGCGTTGTTTAGCCTTAAGGGCTGTGACTGTTCGGCACACTGGCTTTGTGAGCTATGTGTTGCACGTGTTTTGTTTTGGGGTAGCGGTTGCTTGGGTGTCTGCTTTGGAGGTCTCTGCTGCTTAGGCAGATTTTTATTTAGAGCCTCCAAGTATGTTTTTGTGTGTTTATGTGTTTGGTTTGCTGTCGTGGTAGGTCTATGTGAGACTGGAATTGTAGTGAGTGTGGTTTCCTTCTCCTCCTGACTGGTTACGCCAGTACTGAGTTGAGAGAGCTTAGCCTCCAGTTTGGCTATATGGTTGCATCTCTCACATGTGTTGGAATTTGTTGGGAGGAAGAGAGGGTTGTCTGTGTACATGAGGCAGTTGTAACATTGCCTCAAGATTCCCAGATTCACCAGCTGGACTGGAGAGGAGACTGACAACTGACCTTTGGACATGCTAGAATAGTATTGGGAATTTCTTTATAATTGAAAAAAATGGCCAATGGGGAGCAAGGTACTCCAGGGGGAGTTTGTGAGGGTGTAGTGCTTTTAATTTTTTAGTGCTGACTTATATAATTGCTTTAGTGAGCAAGTTCCAGGTAACTTAAATGCAAAAATGACAAACAGTAACTTTCTTTCAAGTGAAACAAGGAAATAAGTACAGTAAGCAATGCAGATATCACTAGGGATCCACAGAAGCGCTGAAAAGCTGCGTTTTAGGTGGAATTAGCTTTTCAGGGAAATAACAAGCATACAAACACTTGAAATAAAATTAAAATAATAATAATAATAATGTTGTTGTACTTCTTATTAAACAGATTACAATTAAACAAAGTCTGTGAATTTATGAAAGACATTATACTACACGGTTGGAAATATTTAAACAAGAGACCATGATAACAATAATGACGATAAGGATACATGAGACCATGATAATGATAATGCCGATAAGGATACATGAGACCATGATAATGATAATGACGATAAGGATACATGAGACCATGATAATGATAATGACGATAAGGATACATGAGACCATGATAATGATAATGACGATAAGGATACATGAGACCATGATAATGATAATGACGATAAGGATACATGAGACCATGATAATGATAATGACGATAAGGATTCTATTGCAGAATGAGGGCATCCTCTTTTTTGCCTCGGTTTCCTAACCTCTGCATTGCTGTGCAAATTCTGAATGGATTATCATGCGAGACTCCTACCGAACATTCCAAAATATCCAGTGGTGGTTTCACTAGAGAATCTCAAAATACTGAAATGTCGAATTTCAGTATTTCGAGACTGAATAGTCGAAAGTGCAGTTACACAAAACTGTACTATATCGAATGTGGAAATGTTGAATCCACTTTCGTGGTGTCACGTTCATGACGTATGTTTGTGGATTTAGCTGGGAATTCAGGTAAGTGTTTAAGTAAGGGTATTGGATAGGGATTTTAGTGTGTGTGAGCATGTGTAGTGGTGGGTTTTGTGTGTTTAGTGCGACCTCGGAATTACTATATATAAGTAGGGAGGTGTGGGTGCACAGCCCCCCACATGGGGGGGTGCATGGGGGCTTACCCCTTGCTTTTAGGTAGGGAAAGTGTGGTTGCATGTTATGTTGTGTTTGTGTGTGTTGTTTTGTTTCTTGTAGTGTAGTTAGGTAGGTGTATGTGTGTTTGTGTGGTGGTGTGTGTGCATGTATCTGGTCGTGATTTTGGTTTTCGTTGTTGTGGGTTTTCTGGTATGTGGATTTTCGACTATACAGTCTCAAAATACTGAAATTCGATATTTCAGTATTTCGAAATTGTCCAGTGAATCCCCTGTGGTACATCTTCCCCAAACAAATCATGTGTGCTACACTACCATTTGGGAATTTATTAACCCCTCATGTTGCAATGCTGCCTCTGTCAGGATTTCTGCACTAAATCCTTCACTTTGCACGTGTCTATTACTTTAATTTCTATTTTTCTTTTCCATATCACTAAACTGAATTATGCAGTAGTTTATGACCAAAGTGGTATTAGGTAGGAACATAAAAAAAGCAACAAATTAAAGAAGACTGGAAGTTCCTATCATATTGTTGAAGCAGAATGTGTATAAATCAAAATATGTATTTCCTGGAACATACATTGGAAATGAGGATTAATGTTTTATGGACAGGAAATGTCAGCTTGTCTTTTATTGGCTAAGATGAGCAATTAGTGAGTTAGCACCCTGGTATTAATGTGTTGTAATGGTATACCAAAAAAAAAGGCAGTCAGCAATGAAGGTGCATGAATGCAAATAAGTTTGAAATGATTATTTCTAAGATATAATGCATATTGCAAAAATTAATTGACTGTGAGCTCCTTATGAATTTCAGATCTAAATGTAAAAGTCCTATTAGAACATGTGCACTTAAAATTAAAAGTAAGTTTGTCCTTTTGTTGAGTGATTGCAGTTCAGAGCTTATCATGTATACAAAAATGCTTCAAATAATAAGAATGGCTGTCAGGTATAATACAGAAGGTAAAGTTCTGACACATAATCAAAGAATGTAATAGGCTATTTTTCTATAGAAAGAAATCGCTGTACAAAAATGAAGACACACAGGAAGATCGGCACATTACTAGTCAAGCAATCACAAGCACCATGAGATGCCTAGGCATATGCACCTTTAAGAAGACAAATTTAGAGTCTCTTACCTTCCTTTTCAAGTTATTAATAGTTATCGTCTCCCAAATCAATCAGGACTGTAAATGATAAACCGGGATTCAATTTGTGTTTACCCATCCAATTATAATTAGGCTTAATAGCAAAGTAGATTTCGTTTGATGTATAGTGGTAACTTTTTCCCATTGGCTGGGTATACTTTGAGATAGGAACCCATTTCTCTAGTGAGTCTTATTTGTTTAATAAAATGCATGTAATTCCTCAGTGTGGGTGTTTGCAGAGCCACTGGATTTGCAAAGATATAGGAGATCAAATAAGACTTGGTTTATCATGGTTTGAAAAGCAAGACACATGTCAATTCAGAGCAGCCAGTATACTACTGAGTATTAGAAGAGCCGAGTTCATCTATCAGGGTACTTGAAGGATATACGTCCTTTTTTTTCTTGCTTACGTATCTTTGAGGTTATTCCATTTCGATGATATATTTGGATTTGTACATACAAAAGGGGGCATTATATTCAATGATGGCTTTGAATAGGGAAGAGTAGAGTCGATCTTAAAGATCCAACCTTGGAAATTAAATTGGTCAGATTTACCTTCTTGACTATTATGTAAACATGGTGATGAGATGAGACAAACAGAAAGCTGTCCGCATAAGTACCCAGGTCTCTTATGACCCTAGCTGTTGGAAGAGGAATACCATTTATAATGTATAACATGGGAAAAGTTTTTTCTAAATACTACTAGATTGGACTTTTTATCATTTACCTCAAGGTCATTTTCAATATTCAAGGTGTGTTCATACTTCAGTCCATGCTGGAGGTGTTTACTTTCAGTGACAAGCAGATTAAAAAAGCCCAGCTTGTAGACATCAGCAAACTGGGTCAATTATTTTAGCTGAAAGACAGAACCCACACAGGTGCCTCATCAAAAAGTATGAAACAGGTCATCAGTGCTCCTCACGGCTCAGTGCTAGGACATCTCCTTTTTGGCATTTATTTTTCACATCTCTAAACAAAGATCCAGGACTTCTGGCCTGCAAAGTTTGCTAATGACTGCAAACTGGGGCTGCGGTTAAGTTACCATGTGGCACAAAAGCACTCCAGAATGAATTCTCCCTACTAAACTCTTGGTGTACTAAACATTGGCTCAAACTAAATGCTAAAAAGCATAGTATCATCACTTTTGATACACAACCTCCCTTGTATCACAATGTATAGACAACAGATCAGTAAAAAACAAAAATGTAATCACAGATATATTTATTTAGGTTGATAGCTCCTTCTCATTTAACCACCATGTGCCAAACGTTGTCAACAAATCCCTTACCTCAGCCCAACTACTTACCAAAGGAATATCATCAAGGTATAAAGAGGCAATCATTCCCTTATCAGCATTTATCAGGCCAAAAATTAAATATAACACCCTCTTTCAGGTGCACAACACTAAGCATATCAATTAGAAACCCCTCATAGGCTCCTAACCAAAAAGATCAAAGGCCACAAGTCCTTAGATATCAAGAGGGGCTAGACATTCTATCTCATGATTCAGTGTTTTAAAGACTTTTGAGAGGAGGTCACTGTCTTGCTGACAGTACCATTATGGACACAACTGCCCTGGACCTGCAAGTCCAACATCTTTACTAATTCTGAAACCAGTAGCCTAAATCTTTACCAACAGATAAATAAAACATGGTGGCAGGACAGGTTTATAGTCTAGTGTCTCCCAAATGTCTGAAATAAGCTTCTCCTGCATGTTTAAGCAGTGTGACTTACTATCTTACTTTATTCATGACCAAGATGACTGGATGGATAGCAATAAATATGTTCCAGGATTCATTGGTATCACCCTCCTGCAGAAAGAAGGTCTGACCTGAAGAAGGGTACTATTAAGATGGGAAGGGTTTTGGACAGTGATGTTGGAATATGCATGCATCTATGAATCTAAAGTACACTTTTGGGCTACTGGACTGGATGTCTGCAAAATAAATGCCAAACAGGAAAGGGCCAAGCAGTGATCCCTGTGCAAATATTTAACCTATACAGATTTTTGCAGAATTGGTCTGAATAAATTGTGTTCTTCCAGCAAATCAGTGAGGATTGAAATCACTAAATAAAGACATACATTTGAACTTCAGACTTCATATCCTTTGGAAAATGCACACCAATTCAAACCCTGTTATTCTAGCAACTTTATAAGTTTATAAGAGCAATATTTAAAATATGTCCCTACTTTGGGGTCTTTATCACCCCATTATTTTAGGCTTTGTCCATATTTCTTGCACTTTTACATTGACAGGTATTTAATTATAATTTTGCATTTAGAGAGGGTAAAAGCAACATTCACAATGTGGGATCTGGTGGATAGCCAATTTGCAATCCAATGGGTGGGGGGGTAGATTAGGTTAGTCCATGTTTTTAAATAATAGCAGCATGAGAAATGGTGACAAAAGCTTTGAAGTGGTCAAGATAACCACTGTCCTCTCAGAGATCATTCTCTGCAGCCTCAGTAAGCTTCTCAAACAAACGTATTAGGTTCAGGAAACAGCACATGTACTTCACAAAGCTAAAATGACTGGAGTGTATGATCAGTTATGTTGTCTATGGCTAGTGAGGCTGGTGGGCATATAATTACCCAGGCCTGTAGAAAGAATGCCCTTATGTAGGCTAGCCACAGTGGCATAGCTCTCACCCTCTTATTGCAAGAAATCTGACCAAAGCCTAACATAATGGGGGATAATAGAACAAAAATAGGGACAGATTTTAAATATTGCTATTGTAAACTTACAAAGTTGCTAGAGTAAGAGGGTTTGATTTAATATGCATTTTCTGCAGGACTTGAAGTCTGAAACTCAAATGTATGTCATTATTTAGGGACTTCAGTCCTCAGATCGTCCCAGTGATTTGCCAGAAAACCACAAATTTTAATAGGAATAGCCCAAAAATAAGAGGCAAAAAATGTACATTCTGTGAAAATCTAGACAGTTGAGAGGTATGTATAGTGGCCATTCTCCTTACCTTATGGATACCTTATGGAAACA